>NW_018020751.1:280827-333312 GCF_002006095.1 Pseudomyrmex gracilis
ATATATATATATATATATATATATATATATATTGTCGACGCTGATGCACATATTCGTTACCTACTTTGTAATAAGGCTTTGTAATAAGGCTTTGTAATAAGGCTCTACTCGGTAGAGACATTGCGCGAGCAACATTCTTCTGACACACACGTATAATTCATATTATATAAATATGTTGTAATTTATATTATAAAAAACACTATATAACAATCAAGTTATATATATATATATATATATATATATATATATATCTTATATAAATCTATATATATATATCTTATATATAAATTATACGTGTGTGTCAGAAGAATGTCGCTCGCGCAATGTCTCCACCGAGTAGCCTTATTACAAAGTAGGTAACGAATATGTGCATCAGCGTCGACAATAAATAATGACTTGCATCAATAGAAACGATTTCTCGCGCGAGAAGTATAGCCGCAGAAGAGGGACAGCCTGTTTATCTTCCGTCATCTTCACGGTTTATCTTCGTCACTGTGCGATTCATCAATTATTTGCATCGATTTCGCTGACAGCTGCTGCCAAATGATTGTCCATTTTCCGGCACGCGAAATCGGTAATAACCTCAATCGTTCTCTTGCGTGTCGTTCCGCTCCGGACGATCGTGTAACAACTGCTATTTTTACGTATTTCACTTCTTGCGAGAAGAAGAAACGAACTTCATCGGAATGCTTTAGAATTCTCGTTTGCTTCTGATGATGACGACGATGCAAAGGCAGAAACCATCTTGTTTACTTCTAAAGATTCTCTCGCTAGGATCTCGATTTTATTTTTTGATATTTGGGATTTTCCCGCTTCTCGTTTCGACGAAGAAATAATATGCAAATCACGCAAAAACGCTTAAGTGACAAGTGTTTTTTGTTGTCGATTATTTCTTGCCGCGCTTTACATTTAACAAATTAACGCTCTTCTCTCTCGATTGTTATCTTTTCCCACATCTTTTAAGAAAAATTCAACACCCTCTCACCCGTACGGTGTGTGAAACTTTTAATTATCTTTTTAAGCGAACGATTCTGTTTCTTTCCACCAATTAGCCTGTCTTGATATGCGCTCACGTCTCTCTTCACTTTGTAAAACAATACGCCATGTTGTGTGTGCTTGCATATGCACACGTTCCTCCCGCGTTGCTGCTTCCCACGTGGAAATCCAGCGCCTGAATGGGGTCGTTTATTACCATCGATACTCCGCTCGATGTGTCATCCGCGACGGTGAGGAAGGTCGATTGTCTTGTCTTTCGACGCGTCGCCGTTTTCACGCTTCCATTCCGGCGTATGCGCGCGTTTTCAATCCGGCGACATTTTCACGCATTTTTGACTTCGTTTGCGTGACAGTTGCTCTCGCGAAAGGAGAGAACCTTTTAGGACAGTTTCTCTCACGAAAACATCGTCGCGTTTATCGAAGGCTGTTTGATATGCAAAGACGCGCCGTGCGTCGTGTGAAAGCCTCCGTTCGTCGAACAGAATAGAACAAAAGTGTTTTAGTCTCGATATTCTTCGAATTAATTAAACACTAATATTTGCATTTGTATTACGTGCTCGAGAATATATAACGGAGGATAATACTTTTAAAATCTCGTGAGAGACTCTTCGATGTTCGAGCGTATCTTTGAAAGTTTTTTTCGTCCGCCATCTTTTTTTTGCTCGATCTATCGATGTTGAGCGTCGACGTAAATCCACTCTCGACAACACTTTCGAATTTTCGACACACCATCAGCAGAAGAAACAAAACAAAATATTCAAATCCCGATGTCGCTGACTATCATCAGTGAGTGTTTTTCGAGAGATTCGCTCTCCGACCGGTTTCTCTCGCGACGTTTATAGTAGTAGCCGCTTCTCACGCCCGCGAATCGCGCACGGAGTGAAAAAGGCGGCTCGTAGTTAACGACGAGATAATTACCGGCCAGCGGCTCATTGTTCGCCACCGATCCGGACGTGTGCATGTATGTACGCACACGTTCCTCACGGCGCGACGGTATCCTGACTTCGATGACTCATGAACGTGCCAAGCTCGGCGGCAAATAACACACTCGGTGGAAAGTAATGCCGCAAGAAGTATAAGCGAATCGAGAAAGGAATTCGCGTTGCGAAATTGATCCTGCGTCTAATCTTCGTTATCGGAAATGTAAATTCCTTTCTAGTGTTTGTTTGGTTTTTTTTTTTTTTTTTTTTTTTCAAACTCAAGTTTTAATTATTATTTCTTACGGAATCACAACAAATCGCTCCGATGTTGATTTTATCACAACGCAAAGTGTCATAGCTGTTGAGTGTCCTTCTCAAACAGAGAAAGAAACAAATCGGTTTACACATTACAGATATATGAGCTGTAATGAGCTTTTAATTCTAATTATTCGGTTCCGTGTGCAACTTGTTTTATTTTAATTAATTCCATGTGCATTAATTTTATATTCAAAATCTCATTGTCTCGAGGAGGATTTGCACACGTAATTAGTTTTACGTCAGTCGTTTAGGGATGACGCGACGCATCGCTTTTTTGCGAACAAGCATCGCCGTCCGAGGTCTCTGGGGAAGGGGATTTGTGCCGCGATGTTTGATAATTTTATTGTTCGACATCTCACCACGCGACGTGTGTATAGACGCGAAACACGTTCGGTCTCTTCTCATCCTTCATCTTCGTTCGATCGTGTCGACGTTCTCTCCACACGTTCTTCTGTCCCGCCGGAACGGAAGCAGAGAAGAGACGGCAAGCTGGTGATACGCCAGAGAAAGACTCGAGTATATATCCTTCGAATTACATATGCGATACGCGAGATCCCCGACTCGTCGGGGGCACGATCGCGAGGATCGATAGCGGGTCGAGGGAAAAGTACGCAGTTTCTCCTCCTTCTTTACCTACCACTTCTCCACAGAGAGCGCGAGTCGAGCACGTCAGACTCTTCTTCTGACGCGAGGATCCACTCGTTACGTGTGTTTATTTTGCAATTATTACGTTCTCGCGTCTGACATGGGGATTGTACATCATCGTCGATTAAACAGACATCGGAGTTGTGCAAAGAAAACCGCGACCGTCGAAAGCTACCGGAGAACCGGTGCCCGCGTGTTTACGAATGTATATATATATATATATATTTATATAGATATAGATACTTACATACTTACTTCGTGGTTTCCGCTAACTTGGAGGCGTTTCACTATTACCAAACCTGTTTCTCTTTTCTACGCGCAGAAAATATAGATATCTCGTTATTACAAATCGCATTTTGTTGTAAATCATTCCGCATTAATTAGTTTATATATGTGTTAAAAATACATATGTTTTTTAATTTTGAATCTTAACTCTTTTGCTCTGGCGTCCTTGTGATGAAAAAAATACGATTGCTACGGACGGAACGCTGACATACGAAGTGCTTACGACTCACGATTGCGTTTTCTGTTTTATAAACTTGTGAAAATAAAATGCAACATAGTATACGCAATACGAACGTGTATGTTCTTCGAAGAGTTAAAAGCCGTTTCTCTCTTATCTGAAAATTTAGATTCTTTATGAAAGTGCGCAATGTTTCTAGTCACATTCAATAAGAAATCCTTGACAATCTTTTATTATTTATAAAGAGGTGTATCGCATAAAAATAAAATTTTCCATATAGTATTGGTTGCGAGATGAGTTGCGCATTACGTAACTGTGTTAATAAATTGCAACAACGGCAAGGTTACGGCATGTGCTCATCTTCCTCTCCTGCGAATTAGTTTGTCGCGTATAGGCGCAGAATCCTCTTTGCACAAGTCATTTCCCACGCGTCTTCGTACCGCTCCTAACGTAGCACGGCAACAACCGATCGTGCAATTCACCGAGTGAACGTTTCCACTTTTCACTTTTCACCTTTTCGTTGTCTCACATAAATCCGTTCCATTCAAATCTCGGAATTCCGAAATCTCACGATTTCTCTCACGTGCCAAAAAAAACAAGATGCCCGATTACGAGTTTTTGGATGGAACTTCATGTGTGAAAATTCTCAAATCTTATCATTTCTCAGCAAGTAGTGAAACACGCATTATTTGCATCCTCGATCTTAAGAGAAGAATTGCACGATCAAACTTTTCAACATCATGAAGAAAGAGAAAGATGGAAAAAAAAGTTTACAATTTTGAATTGAATTGCAAAATTTCTTTTGTTTAGAGTTGTAAAAACAAAACAGAAGTTTAAAATTTATTGATTATTCAAATTTTGAGGTTTTGTTTGCATTATGTCAACAAATAAACAAATTACACATGTAATACAAAACGCATCGAGAAACTATATAGTGGACTATATGTATGAGTTATTATTCAAAACACAATTTTTATTGGTCTATCTAGATCGAGATCCCGAGAAAAGTATATAGGCGTGTAGTCGCCGCTTCGAGCGGCGATCGAGATTGAAGATCGATCGTAAATAACAAAGTTCATCGGCTTTCAGATCGCAGGCCTCGCCGGGAACAGACTGGACGCCCATGCCGGGCAACGGAAGGACTAAGCAGCAGCAGGAGGGTCTCAGGAGCGAAAGAGAAAAAACCACCGGTGTAGCAGAAAACGCGGAAGTGCGTCGTGAAGGACGTGCGTCCTGACTCGTCCTTTTACACAGAGACTATTTTTTTTCTGCGAGAGAAAGAGAAACGCTCCCACGGAAAGGATGTCGCGAAGAACGAAACGCTCGACGCTTCAAGTGTCATCCTTGGCGCTTCTAATGACATTAATGATGACGTTGTGGAGGACATCACAGGCTCATGTGGCTCTGACGTTCCCGCGGGCTAGGCAGTATGACTTGGACTTCCTGGATAACGCCAGAACGCCGGCGCCGTGTGGAATGCCACGTGGTAAGTGTACTATATTATTATTAGTAGATCTCTGCGAAAAGTCTTCCCTTTTTTTTTGTTTTTTAATTCTCTCTGGTTGATTTTTATAGAAATTATAAATTAAACAAACACACGCACATTTTATTTAATGAAGAAATTTTATTTTTTCATTTTTGTTTTCTAAAAATCTCTCTGATTTATTTGCAGAGACGTTCGTTTCAGAAACTACATATTAGTAAATTTTAAAGCAAGATATTAGTTAAGTATTTAATATTTATTGATAAGAAAATTTTAAGTTTACTTTTGTTCTGAAACGAATCGCAAATACCATAGAGTCAGCTCTGAGCGCTCTCGTGTTCGTCTTCACAATTCAGCCTTCGCTGGAATGTCGGAATTGCTCAGGGAAGGGAAGATGAAGCGCAATACGCACGCGACGGAATCAGGTTCTCTCGGAGAGAGAGAAAGAGAAACCTGTCGATAGAGCTCGTGCTCGAACGCAACGCGTTCTCCGGAAACGCGCCAGGCATTTTCGTAGAGAATCGCGCGCTCGCGTTCGAGAGCGGTGGAAAAGAGCGGGGTTGTTGTGTGCACACGCGGGGATGAAGCGACGGTGCGCAGGGGACCGCCGGGTTCTATGGGAAAACGACATTAACACGGACGCTCGATCTCCCTCACCCGGTGGGGGGATAACTCGCCGCCAGTCGGTCCGTTTCGAAGCGACTTTCACCGACTTGCACGAAGGGAGCGCGAACCTCTCTCGGTACTCGCGGTTATTACCTTCCACGGTTCTACGCGTAACCGTCGATATCTATAAGTGTCTAGATTCCATATAGAACCGCAGTGGATGGAAAACGATATACAAATCGAAGATATCGAAATATGTATGTGAATATAAATTCCTCGAAAATTAAAGAGAAGGAGAATAAATTTAACATTTTTTCGCGAAATTTTATTCTCGTCTAGTTTCATACCATTTCAGATAAAATAAACTCGATGATCGTAAGATGATTTTTTTTTTTTATATTTCTGTAATGCATAATCTAGCAAGAATTTAAAAAATAGGGCTGTCGTATATAAAATGTTTTTTCTTCTTAAACTTTTTCCAAAAAAAAAGTAAAGTTTATTTCTTTTTCTTGTTTTTTCGCTCGATTTTCTGCCGAATACGAATGAGATGGAAACTTGAGAAAAAACAAGATCATAGTTTCCGTGTCCCAATGTGTTTTCGCATTGTTGCACCGCGCGCGAGATACAAGGCGCGCTGTTACAATTACCTTGCCCGCGCAGTGTCGTCGGATCCCCGTCATTTTTTCTTGCGAAAGTGTAATTAAGACCGCCACGCCGTAAATGGCACCGCACGGATTACGTAAGCAGGAGGGAAAGAGAGAGACCTGTATCATTACGTTGTCGGATGGACTGGTAGCGCGAGTCATTCGTTAAGTCTAACAAAAGGAGATGCGACGTCTCTTCTCCGCAAACTTCTTTTCTTCTGCGCTGCACCGCAGAACTTCGCTCTCATTTGCCTGCTCTCGTCATCGTTGGCACGTTGATTAATTTGTAGCGCGTTGCTTATCGCGAGCGCGGCGTTTTCTCACGCGTCGCACGAAATTGCGAAAAAGTCTCATAACCAGTCGGGGAAAATTGCAGCTCGGACGTGCGCGTGACGCACGTCAAACCGGTGCGTGGTCGGTTGCGTAGTGACATTTACGTTGACTTCGCCATTTAATTGACAAATTAAAGAATTACAATGTAATTATTTTATTTTTTTTTTTTTCAATTTACCGACACCACTTCATCATTAAATCCAATTATGTATTATTACATTTTTTTTCTCTGTCTATAATTTATAGACATATAATTGCACAATACATATTTGAAAATAAATTTTTTTCTATTTCTATTCAGGTTTCTTATTTTTATTACACTTTCTAAATTCGGTAGCAAAAATTTTATTGTTTTGACTTGAATGAATCTGCAATTGCGCTAACACATATATCGGTGCGCAAGCACGGCAATAAATTTTTCTTTCCGCAGTCGCAATTTAATCGAGCCGCTCTGGCGGCTCCGCTCGGTCAATGGAAGAGAAGAACCGCTTTCCTTCCGGAGACGCTTGGGGAAGCGGAAGGGAAGCAGTAGTACGGTAATACTGGAAAAGTTGATTAAAAGTACCGAGGGGTAATCAGTTATTAGCATTTATATTAAATTAGTATACGAACTTTGCGGATTTGCGGCAACCTGCTCTACAGGATTGCTTCAAAGGAATTAATATACATAACGTGCGGACACTAGGCGTTACGTAAGAAGAAAGAAATATAGAAAAATAATAATTATATATGTGTGCAATATTATCAAAATATTTATCGTATGACACTTTTGGGTGTGTATGTGTGTTGTGAATTTTTAAGAAAAACAGATGGAATATTTTTCCTATTTCACATATAAATGTTACAAACTTGTACAAATTTTTACAAAATTTACTCCAATCTTTTTAATTTACATATAAATGCTTTATAATCAATTTTGAATATTATGTTTTCAAGACGAGATAAATCCCTTTCACACACAAATCACAAATTTATTTCACATTTTTACATCGAAAGAATGTTAAGAATGTGACGATGCTGACGAGATTGAATAATTTAAGAAGCGAGAAGTGTGTCTCTCGCGACGAAAATATTCACGGAATGTCTTTTAATCGCGATATGTGTACGTATGTACCGGTGTTAGGGATATACGTGACCTCTCCGAAACAGGTTGAAACGCGAACGAGCAAGCCGAACGAGGCCAGAATCGCCGTCGTGACTTTTACACAGCGACGAATTTTAGAATTAATCGGCGATTGTGCGGAACGACGATTTATCATTGTTCGACTTTATAGATTTGCGAAACCTCATGTGACGGTCACAGTTTAATTTTGATATTCTACGTTGTTTTTCAGGCCACGTTAGAACGTCGTTACTGGCGGGAAGCAATTTTAACGTCACATGGCATCTCGCTTATCCCCACAGGGTAAGTAAGGTCCTACAAATTCTTTGAAGTTTATCTCGCACGTACCTTAGCTTGCTTTAAATGCGCGCCAGGAAAGATTTTATCGTTTCATGGAATGTATCAAAAGCTATAAAAGTTTTTTTTTTTTTGACTGACACAAAATAACTGACACGAGTAAGATCATGAATATGTACTTTGTACAAAAATAATGACCGTTTAATGAGTTATAAGTTATATCAAGGTCAAGAAACTTTATAACGGAATGAAAGAGATGTTGAGAGAGTTTGGTGTTCGCGAAGCTAATTAATTAACTAGCGAGAATAACGGGAATTTCTTGAATCCTAAACTTTAATTTGGTGTTATTTTTTTTTGAATATTTTATGATACCGCCATTTTGTTTTATTCGCAAGTTTTACGTTATCCGAAAAGATTTTTAATTTTTTTTACGTTAAAATTTTATCTTTTACACTCTGAAAATTTATGTGTGATTACGATTTACTGTATAATAATCAAACTACTTTATTACTTGTTTTTATTATCGCGCGCCGCTTAATTTTCAAGCATTCACGGAAACGAAAAGGAAGAAGAACACTCACTTTCTTAAACACAATCGCATGAATTATCATTTTTACACATTCTTCTAGTGTTGTTTTGTATTGCGTACGGATTTCTCGCGGATTTGCGGAGAGAAAGGAAAATGAAATGTAATGCCCCAGGTCCGGTACTGCTGCCGTTGGCGTTAAACTCTCTCATCGTGCGTTACACATCTGTACGTTGAAGCGTGAGCGCGAGCTACCTGCCGGCTGCTTAAAAGTCGTATTAGCTGTTACGTGAGGACAGGATAAAATTGTACGTGCCTTTTATTATTTCGCATCGGGGCTACTTTCTCCGGAGCGCTGAACTTTCCGCGGGCTTTACGTCCTCGGCCGACTTCGCGTTCGACATAATGGAGCATTCTTCGTGTGCACCGTAGATACATATCCGCGTAATGCTGTTACATTCTGAGACTTTTCTCTCTCTATCTCTCTCTCTATTTTCCTTTCTTTCATGATAATTAGTTCTTTTATACACCGCGCGAATGACAGCCGTACGTCCAAGCGACTTGGAAAAATTCGAATTTTCTCGAGAATGATTAAATTTGTATAGATTTCAATCTAGACGAATCAAGTTTAGCATAAATCGCCACGGGCGACGATCGATTGCTTGCACAATCTTATCGTACATAATCCCCGGTCGACCGAAGGAGAAAGCTTTACGATCCTTCGGAGAAAGCATTATATCGAAGCGTAAGATTAACGAGTCGCTGCATGCGATCAGAACTTCAAGGAATCATAAATGATAGCTTTGGGACGTCTAACGACATCGGGACGGGGTAATCGCCGTTTGTATTCAACGTGCGCGCACTCGACGCCGTTTGCAGCACATTACGAATTTGTCCGCACGTGGTCTATGAAAGGAAAACAGCACGACGACATCGAGAGACGAGAAAGAACCCGAAGAGAGAAGAGGATCTCTCTTTCTCCCTTTGCCTACGCGCGCGATCGTCGCTCAAGGTGACGCGCGCTGAATTATTCACGAGCACGGTTTCCTCGTAGGCATGCGGCCGTACGAGTAGGACGAATAGAACAGGCGGTATGAACAGGCGGCGGGGCACAGCCGAGCGAGGCAACCTCGCATACGTGGACATGGTTGCCTGGAGCCTCTGAGGTAGAACAGATCGGTATGCCGGGTACCGTAACTCGGACGTCGTCGATGACGGTCGCTCGAGCACGAAGGCGTCGCTCGCCTCCGGCCACTAACGTGCAAAACCCACGATTCTTAATCGGCGAAGCGTGCAGCGAAGCCAAGCGAATCCTCGCGCGTATGCAACGGCGCTCATGAAACATTCCCCATCATAACGGTTCGAGAAAATCAAATTTTACATTTTCGGCAGCGAAACGAATGTTCGAGTAAACAGAAGAAGTAGAGCAAAGAGTTGTTACATTCTTAAATAACATGTTATATACATATATAGCGGTAAAGAAAAGTTTATTAAATATAGAAACAACGGATAGAAAAGAGAAACCGACTAATTTTAATTGTGAAAATCACTTCGTGATGACGAACAATATTGAGAATCTTCTGTTGAAAGAAACAATTTTTACATCGATAAAGTGAGAAAAAGTCGTTTTTTTTTAAATACGCAAAGCGAGATATTGCGCGTCACACAAAGAGTCGCGGTGCGTCGTGAGACGCTAATATTCTTTACAGGCTGGAAGGAACGCGCGTATATAATAAACATTCGCGCGCGGATTGCGTTACGACGTTAAAATCTTGGCCGCGCGGCCGCAACTCGGAGATATTCGCGGCACGAGAAAAATTCGACAATAACAACCGTGCCTCTCCGAGTGTGCAGGTGTGTTCACCGTGCGAAGCAGAACCACATCGTTGCGGCCATCTCTTTCCTTTCTCTTCTTCGGCGTCCCAATGGGAGAGCCCCGCGACTGCAAGCATCGTTTTGTTCTCGCATCTCTTTCGCGAGAATATCCGAAGAATAAAAGACATTTATATTATGTGCGACATTTTCGCAAACCAGTTCCGCTCGATTCACGCGCGCGCCCGATCTAATTCAATCTTCAAAACCATAAACTTGGAGAGAAGCGAGGACGCAGATTCGTGCCAATGACAAAAGAATTAAACAGAAATAATAGAAAAGAAACCCTCACCGTTTGTTTAAGACACTTATGATCAAATATAGTATATATCCGTATATACTATAATAATATATAATTACACAAATATAGAATAGAAATAATTTACGAAACTTTCTTTCACTCTCTAGACGGATAAAGAGAAAATCGAGGCTAAGAGGATTAGCCGGGAGCAAATATTAACAATCGAAAAGACTCATTTCCCGCGTAAGGAAAAAATTATCCACGCTGCGCACTGTGATCAAGTTTCATTAGCATCCGCGGCACCAATCGCGCAGATCGTTCAGCAATAATTTCTTACGTCGTTTCTTCCTACGTATATATATATGTATGCGACAAGACGGATACGGATGTTACTCAATAGCGTTTATGAACTTGCGCATGAGCTCACACTGTACGCACTTTCCTAACGGTGCCTCGCGGGAGACACGCGGATGACGCGATTATAAGGAATCTCACGATGTAGCAACCGGTGGCGCATATTTAATCGCTCGAATACTCGCTCATTTGCTTCGCTATCATTAGCCTATTCCGTTATTATTATTTTCTCCGCGAGTTATCGCAAACTGGCGCGCGCGTTCGTAATTCGGTTTACGTTTCATAAACGTGTCAAGCGCGTTTCGTAAGTGCGTGGTTTCGAGGCGCGTTTGCGTGGAAACGCTAAACAGAAATAACGTGACCAATCGCGCAAGAAGCGCCGCGGCTCGCGCGTATATATGACACGTATTCCACATACCGCTATTTAACTGACCGTGTGTCGCTCTGGACACAGATATTTGTGCTGGAATGCGGCTGATATTCATCAGGATTTAATCATCAACCTCGGCCGAAAGAAAAATATTTTAGCAAGAACTAAACTTGACATCTCGGATATTACATAGCTAAAGATTATTAATTTATCTCTTTAACTTCTAACCAAGTAAAATTACTATGTGTATGATTAATACAAGCAATTATAAATATTATGTAAAATCAGTTTTTTATGATTTTATTTTTATTATTATGTTCTCAGGCATGTAATTATTTTATAAAAAGTTTTTTGTAACTGTCTTAAATAACACGTTTATAATGGATAATTGTGAAACAATAATGCTAATTGTCTCAGTCAATTCAAAGCAGCAAAATTCCGTTATTGTTGATTTATTGAGGATAGTGTAGCCAATCGACGGCGACGGAACGAATCGTCTGCAATATTTCTTGCAACTCCCGTCGTGTTGCATGAGAAAAAATCGAGAGATCGAACGAGCGGGACTCACTTTGCATCGATTCAGTTTAAAGCATCAAAACCGTTCGTTTTATCTCGTTGCCTCGTCCTGATGATGTGTCATTTATTGCGGAACTCACGAAAAAGCCATGAAATTAGCTGAATGACATAAAGAGGCAAATTGCAAGTGGATGAATGAATATTCAGTTTGCGAAGAGTCTATTTAAATTTCTAAATTTTTCATAAAAATGTACATAAGTTTTTTAAATCTTGTTAAAAGACTTGTTACTAAATTTTTTTTTACTTTTCGAGCACTTAGAGATAAAAAAAAATACATGATGAAATAATAAAAGATTACGAAAAATAAAAAAAATAAATAGATTATTAGAATCATTAAACAATAAATAGAAATAAAATAAATTATTGCATTTGTGTATTTTTTCCTCATTTTTCAGGGAGGCTTTCGGCTTCAAATTTTAGATGCTCTCGACAGGCCGCTAATCGACTTAACGCCTGTGACGCAAACCAGTGAATTCGTCGAAGATGATGCTACGTAAGTGGGCGATGACGCATGTTTCTCTTGTTTCTGATTATCATAAGTTTACAATTTTCAGAGCACAAAGTTACGCTGTGCAGCTGCCGCAAGATTTCACATGCACCGACTGTACCATCCGATTACTGCGAGAGGCCGAAGAATGGGGTTCCAGTTATAGATTTTGGTCGTGCGCAGATATCGACGTGAGTTTCTCATGATTTCTCTTAGAAAATATGGACATACTTCTGATACTTAAATATAGCGCGGTAGTAATACTTATAATTTGAAAGAGAGATAGTTTATTATAAATCATTCTTACTTGTAAAAGTTCATGTAAATGATTCTTTTTGCGTTACTTTTTTCTAACTTGCTTCTCTTTTTTGCATCAGAGGTCGCGCAGATGTCGCAAAGATGTCAGTAATAAACTACAAAAAAAATTAATAAAACCAATTTTATCGCAATTTGTGCGGAAAAAAAGTTTTTTAACTATGTTTCTCGCAGTTTCTTTTGTGTGATTTACATGTTCCTGTCGACAGATCCTCGACAGGAAAGTTTATCGAGAGACTTGCAGCGGTCACGGACGTTACCTGCTCGGCAGGTGTAGGTGCGATCGTCTCTATCACGGCACGAGGTGCGAATTTAAGGAAGAATGCCTGGACGACTCGGACTGCGGTATTCAGGGCACGTGCATCGACAACGGTGGCACGACCGCGCCTACCAAGCACTGCTACTGCAATGCCGGCTGGTTCGGTCCGGGTTGCGGAAGAAGTAAGTTTCACCGCACACACACACCAACGCAAAATTTCTTGTTGGAATTTCTCGCGTGCCATTGGCCGCGACCACGCTTCTGGAACACTTACACTGAACTGGTGTTCACAGATATTGAAACAGAAAAAAGAACCGCTGCGTAACATCGCTTTAATGCTCTTTTAACGTCAGACTTTTACGATTCAAGAATTATTTTTTTAAATTGAAATATTTAAAATGCTATACTATTTTAGACGCTCTAAAAAGTTTAGCAATTATGAAACATATATTAATAAAACAAGTCGTGCGGAAATATCAAATACGCTGTACAATTTATCTCTATTGCAAATACTCGAAAAAGGCTATAGAAAACGTTATTTATATCTCACGAGTTTGCGGTAAGAAATTAGCTGTAATAATCACTCTGGCATCGTGAATGATTCTGCTTTCAGGATCTCCGGTGAAAAACATTAACGTAGACATAAACGCGTACACGATGAAACGATTCTCCGACGATATTGTATTTTATTGGAGAATTCTGAAGGATAGTCAAGAATTGGAAGGTGTTCTCATGGCTAACTCGACCACATGGGTCGGCATCGGATGGCGGCCCAGCGATTTGGGTCCTAGTTGCCGATCTTTTCCGTTGATTGCTGAGCGATCCGAACCGCTACCGCAGCCGGAACCAAAATTAGAACCGATTGCTAATACAGAACTTAAATCAACGGCCAAACCGGATCTAGAACCTGCGGCAGAACCGGAACCGGAACCAGAACCAGAATCAGAACCAGAACCAAAATCTGAGCCTGAGCCTAGCGTGGAAAGTGAGAAATCGGTAGCAAAAAGACGATCGGCTAAAGCGGATGCTGCAACGTTCGATGTAACGTCGCGACCGGATGTCGATGTTACTGTGCAAACTAGCGTAACCTACCAAGTCAGCACGAAGCAAGGTAAGACTTATTGATTAATTATTTTATTGCATTAATATTTTCCGGAAAAGACATTTATTAATGTTCTCATTGGATTGCGTGCAAAGCATTGCAAAAAGTTTTAATAAGCACGCACGTAAAAACATCGTGTTTTCTATTGTGCATAGTAAACATTCATTAAAGACACTATCATTTACTTAAGTTTTATATGTTACTTATTATAAGATGCAGAGTTCAAAAGATAATTACATAAGTACTTAAGTAGCAAGATGACGATGCAAACAAAAAATTGGCATTTGAATATGTTACATGCGGTTTTAAACATGCACAAACAAGCATCACAGAAAATATAACGTTTTGTGAGATAGTTTTGAATCACTATTTAATTATTTTTACAGGTCGCAAGAAAAGATCTCCAGATCCAACTCCGGTCTCTGCAAATGGTATGTATAGTATTTTTGTATTCAGAACAGCTCCAACGAGTCGCTTGCTCAAGGACTTAGCAATACGTAGTTTACCAATGAAATCCCAGTAGTTTTCGTAGCAGTACCCTCCCTTCGAGACACGACGCACGAGGTGATGGACTTAATAAGTAGATAGGTTTGCACGACGTACGATGCTTTGTTGCACAGGGAAACCGGTCGCAGAGTCCAGCGTCGTCGGGCCGAAATCCGAGCCAGAACCGACTTCTGAGCCAGAGTCACAATCCGAACCAGAACCAAAATCCGAGCCCGAACCCAGCTCTGAACCAGAGCCAAAATCCGAGCCTGAACCTAACTCCGAATCAAAATCTGAACCCGAACCTAGTTCTACGCCAGAGCCAAATTCTCAACCAGAACCCAGTTCTGAGCCCGAACCAAAATCTGAACCGGAATCTCAATCCGAGCCGGAACCTCAATCCGAGCCGGAACCTAATTCTGAGCCGGAACCAAAATCCAAATCAGCTAGCTCTGAACCCGAACCAACGTCTGAACCAGAACCAAAATCAGAGCCGGAACCCACATCCGAACCTGAACCTAGTTCTGAACCAGAACCAAAATCCGAGCCAGAACCAAAATCCGAACCAGAACCTAGCTCCGAGCCAGAGCCGAAATCTGAACCAGAACCGAAATCCGAGCCAGAACCAAAATCTGAACCAGAACCCAGTTCAGAACCGACGTCAAGAACAGGTCCGAAGTCGGGAGCGACAAAAGGTAACGAGGATCGATTTAACGCTTCATTTTGCATATATCGCTATCATTAACTCTTAAACTACCAGAGATTTTTCAACTTTTTTATAAATTCAAGTATTGTTGATCGTTACAATCGCGCAATTACTAAACCAAAAAAAGTACTAAAACTATTAAGTGAGTAAAATACATTTTCATAGGTTTCTATTATGTCTGAAAAAACTCTCTTGTAGTTTAGCCATCAGAACATTCCAACAATGATCAGTAGGATGTACATCATTCGTGACTTTCGGTATTCGTGACTTTCACGATAATCCAACGAGAAAAGTTTGCACAACTGGCACGTGAAGATCTCGCAACGGTAAATATTTGCCGAGAAAGCGTAATTAGCGTGGTGATAAGAAGCGAGAACGATCTGTTCCGCGCGCGCGCGACATCCGCTGCTTCTACCGGATGCGACACTGATTGCGAGATGTTAATGCAACTGCGTCGACTATACACAAAAATTCTCGTTTATTAATTATAAATTGCGATTCTAACGCAATCTCTTTATTTGTGCAGCAGTAAAGAAACACTTGTAGATAATAATATCGATGTAACGCTTTTATACGCTACACAACTCACCTCGAAATTTATTTTCCCCTGTAAATATCGATAATTTTCGAGTTAAAGCATGCATATTACTACGACACGAAATTTGCACGTGTCTCGATTTGTACTCACGTCACGATATTTCTCCGAACACCGTAGGACACCATTTAACTTCTCATTATCATAACATCGATTCCCATCTCATTCTGCAATGCAACTGAAATGCATTTTAACGAACTGGGAAGTTTTAGAAAGCATATTTTAATAAATAAAACTAACAAAGAGACAGAGAACATGTCAAATACGTGTCAAATCCTAAGAAAATGCATTATAAGAAAATAATCTCTTTTTTATATATTTTTTGCGTATCTTCAGAAATATTTAAAAAAATGTGTATCAAACGCATTTCAGTTTATTATTCATCAGAAACATTCCACATAAAAAAAATGATACGGGGAATGTCTTGCATTTGACATTATGTTAACTAAATTTATGTCTTCGCGTCTGAAGCATCACTGCCAGCGCCGGCGCACAAGTACGAGCCCAAACACGACTTCAATCCTATGGACTGCACGGATATTATAATTGGAATGGCGCGAGGAACGAGTTACAGGATCGGCGATTATTATACGAGGGACAGATCGACGCCTCGCAAAGACGAATACTGGGACAGAAGCGGGAGCGACAGCTTGACGGCCGCTTTCGGTTACGAACGCGACGGAGTCACGACGATACTTTTCCGCCGAAAATTGACCGCCTCAGAGCCGACCGATCACGCGATTCGCGACGGCAATATGCAGGTGATTTGGGCGAAAGGTCAAGAACCGGGCAAGTACGTGCATCAACCGGCTAGCGGGATCGAAAAGGCCAAGGTCAGCGTTAAAGACTTCTACAAGGTCGACGAGCTTAAATATCACGGGCACAGAATGCAGAGAGGCGCGGTGACGATGAATTTCTTTGGTGAGAACTTTTATATTCAAATTTTTTTGCCAAGTTTATTCCGAATCGCTAAACTACCATATAAGGTACATATTTGATTAGCGACATGTCGCTAAACGCGCAACGTTAAAATTGTAAACTGAACGGCAAATATCCCGACATAAACCAAACACACACCTTACATGACAAAATCTCATATCTTGAATATTTAAAACATGACTTTTCAGTCTTTTAATTTTCGAGTGATATTTATTTTATATTTATTTTATGACACACACACTTGGATTATTTCACGTATATATTATTCGGACATTTCAGAGGAGACTAAGAAGCCGGAATTCACTGGCGGTGTCACGTTACAAGATGGTAGCTGCGGTGGGCAGTGGCGTTATCCGAGAAATTGCTCGCCAGAAAATGGCACTTGCGAATACTCCATACAATGGACGTACAAGGGCAAGAAAGTAATTCTTCTCACATTTCTTTTGACGTTTTCCTTATGTGGGAGCAAACAAAAAGAGCTTTCTCTCTAGCGACATCAATATCATGAAAATTCTGTTTCTCCGCAGGATCTGATATCATTCGTAATTTCTACAACGAACACCAACGCGTGGACCGGAGTTGGATTTTCCGATGACACCAGCATGGTAATTTTTTTTTTTTTTTTAATTTGTGTGCGTGCGAGAAAGAAAGAAAGAGAATATGCTCGAGAAAATATTTTAATTTCTCAAAAAAGACATTCAACTAATGTTATTCACTTTTCTTATAGAAAAAAATATTGAAGTAAAAATTTGCGGCTTATGGGCAACGTTACGATTATCTTTGTATTTTTTTTTTTTTTTTTCAGTCGCAAACCGACGCGGTTTTGGGTTGGGTCGACAAGAACAGCGGCCGTGCTTTTGTGATGGACACTTGGATTAGTGGTTACAACGCGCCATTGTTGGATCAGTCGCAGGATGTCTACAACACCAGCGGTCGCATCGAGAATGGTGTAACTACACTGAGATTCTCAAGAAAACGCCTCACGAAGGACACCAAAGATCTTTCGTTCACGGACGATCACTGTTTGTACATGATGTTCCCGGTAAAAGGTGGCACATTCAATCCGATCAATAAAAAGATTCGGAAGCACGACGAAAATCCGGTTGTCTCGTCAGATAGAATATGCATCAGGTCATGCGGCGTGGAAGGTAAATAAAAAATTTCGGATTAATTGACACGTTGCGTTTTTATTACTTGCTAATGTGTTGTTCAGTAGATAATATTTACTTTCAGTAGACAATATAATCATTTAGTCTCTTTTTATAACTTAATTATTTAAGAAATATCGTGAAGTATCGTATTGTTCAATTGCTCATTCAGATATCGAAGATCAAACCACGACCGCACCGCCAAGACTGCATTACGACATCGAGATAAAACTCGTCAATCTGGGCGACGGATTTATAACTCCCACGCCCGATAGTCCTGACTTTGAAGTGATCTCGAACAGAATATCAGAAAGTTTCGGGCCGGTGTTCGAGAAGCTCCCAGGCTACTATCAAGTCCGCCTTGACGAGCTACAAAAGTAAGATAAAGCTCAATCAAGAGAAGACTGATAATAATTTAATAGTGTGCGGTAGTTAAATGTGTTATTCCTGTCTCTCTTTCAGAGATAATGAAGGAGTGATTGCGCGAATGAATTTGATTCTTGATAAGAATGAGGCCAAGGGTAGATCTCTGAAAGCAGCGGATACTCATCTTGAAACGGAAAAAGCATTACGCGAAGCACTTGTGACTGGCAAAGTAGGAGCGCTCAGTGTCGACCCGCAGTACTGGATAGTCAGATCACCTCGAGGTAAAAAACAAATCGTTAGATAATTAATCGTTAAATAATCGTTAGATAATTAATTTGTTTTGATCTTTTTTATAATATCGTTTTAAGCTCTCTTTTTTAGTTATTATATATTTTACTTAAATGTTCTCATAATTTTTTAAATACAAAAAGTAGATGCTTCGGCTATCTAAAGGTATTTTACTCATTTGTCATCCTTATTATTGAGAAATGAATATTTGTTTTCAGTGAACGATGTAGATGCAGAAGACGAGATTAGTCGACCGTCTTCGACGTCGGATTTATTCCTAGGCGCGACAAAGCTTTACATTGTCGTGGGTTGTGTAGCAGCTTTGCTAGCTCTTGCATTGCTGCAAGCTAGTTGCACTCTCTACAGAAGCTCAAAGCGACGAGCAACCAAGGTACGGTCACATATGTCTGTATTAGACACTTTTTTTGTTAGACGTTTCTTGTTGTATTTTTTCTGTCTTCACTTTTTCTTGCATCCCCGAATCTTCTTTCTGTGAGTGTTGTGTTTTCTTTTCTATCTTTAACGATCTTTTATAGTAAACCTAACGTGTTCCAAAATACATGAATAACGCATCTTAAAATCTTATTCTTGAAAAAAAAAAAAAAAATAATTCTTTTGGCAAAAATTTTGTCAAATTTGCTCATTCACACATTCTAACTTTTTTCTGTCTAATAACTAAATAGCTAAATGTGATATTAAGCTATATCATAAAAATATAAGTTAGTTGAAAAAGAAATATCGAAGAGACAATGGTAGAGTTCTCTTTCTTTCGTAAATTCTTTGTAGTTCGATGGACCCTCCAAAGTACAGTTGTGCGTATGCTTTTTTGGAACACCCTGTAGCGTAAATACTATACACACTTTCATCCTCTAATAAACCCGACGACATCTTTTGCTTCGCTTGTGTTGCATGACCCGCGCTCCTCCGCGACCAAAAAAGAGGGTGTACTCGCTGCCTCTGGCTTCTTCTGACGCGCTGAACCCGATTCATCGCACGACCGCGACGCGGTACCATCAACAACAAAACGGCAATCATCATCATCATCATCATCACAACCATCACAACAACAACAACAACAACAACCACTACCATCATCATCACCAGCTTCGACATCATCAACAATACGTCCCGTCCGATATGCATCGAGCTAATCCCAGCTGGTAGAACTCCTCATCGGGCATAATCGGTGCGCAATATTATCCTTGTCCCGTCTTGCTGTCTAATCTGAAGATACTAAGGCTGAAATTTTTAGCGCACTCTTTGTAACCGCATCTCTTCGCATCTTCGCACTTTCTCTTTACATCTTTTATCTCGCCTATTTCTGTTTCCTACTAATATATAGGGTGGTTTTAGTTTATAGTATATATAACATAAATATTTGTGATATATTGTTTTTTCATTTTTTCTAACTTTTTTCCATAATTATATGAAATAAATAATATTGCTCTTGATTTTTAATCAAAAGAATTTTAGTTTTTAGTCTATTTGTTTTTTTGCTTAGGAGCGTTTAATCGTCAGTAACGCCTGGAAGGATTATGCTTCTGGCGCAAACACGAATTTTGCGTTTGAGGCGTTCGAGACGGAAGAGAAGGCGCCGCCGCCGCCGGTGTCCAGTCTGCCGCGTCACAGAGAAATCATCAGCAATGGTACGACAGGCATGAACGGTCACGACGGTATTGACGGTCCGAATCGAATGGTCGGACCAAGAGCGACGTACAGTCTGCCACGCGCGCCAGGCGCCAGGCATTCGGCACCGCCCATTCAACCTGGCTACTATACTCAGGACCGCAGGGATCATTACGGACGCGCCAGAAGCCTGAATCCAGCGGGCACCGCGACCACTCAGATAAACCAGCCGGACTTCTACTTCATGCCCAGTCAGCGAAAGTACAGCGGCGAGGTCGTGCGCGTTTACGTGGATTACGGCAGCCAGATGCCGAAATAACGAGGTTCAGGTCCGATCCCTCCCCGTTCAGAATAAATCTCCTCGTTTGATCGAGAAGCAACTTGTATATATTTGAATTAGTGACGAAGAAAGACACGCAGAATTTCTGCGCGGTGCTATTATCTCTGTCTGTTCTTCCCATTTTCCCGTGGCTTCCCTTTCCCGAAGAAACTCGGGCTCCGGTTTGAGGCACGGAGGGGGAAGTTACCGTACGGAAGCATAGAAGTGGCGCTTACGACCAAAGAAGTTATCCGTAGGGCGCGCGCCTCCTGTAAGTTCTGTACAGAGCGCACGAACTCTTGTCAAACTTTTGTGCTTTTGTGGTGGAAACTGTTTATAGTTATGTAAGTTTTCATACAGTCAAGAATCCGACAAATTTTTGAGGATTTTTTGGTTCTAGCGTGCTTACAGTCTATCCGGTAAGCACATTCGTAGAATATAAAAAAAATCCAACAGCTTTACAATTTAATGTCACATAAAAAAACGTTTTGAAAGAATAATAGTGGATGAGAATAGTGGAGTCTCTAAAATAGCAAACTTTAACAGACTTGAAAAAATTAAAAGTTGTTTAAGAACCCGAAAGATTACGTATCTAAAAGTCATATTGTCCGACAAATACACGTATATCTGTCAATTTCGCATCAGTAAATGACACGCCCAACGAATGTATCTAGTTAAAAAGCAAGTATGAACGTTTGAACAATAAAAAAAAAAACATTTGTACATTTTTAAACAGATATAACCCCTGTCCTGTTTCTTTAATACCCGAATTTATCCTTAAGAGAGTGAGTAGTATTCATATTAATTTCAGTTATAAATGTAAATTGAACGAGATCAAGACTGTGAGAGAATGTTAAAAAAGAGGAGGCGACGACGTAAGTATAGAGATAGAAATAAAAAAAAAAAAAACAAATAAAGCACCTGCGGTGATTAAAGCGATTGTTTAGTTGTTAAGGAGGGGAGGTAAAAGTTTGTTATACGTCTATATGATAACGACGACAGTGTCGATATAGAGAAGTCGTGTTGGTACGGATTATAAATTATTACAATAGTGATAAAATTAACGATATAATACTTGTAATCATAATCATAATAACGATAGTTATAGCAGTAGTAGTGTAACGATGGCAATATAATATTACAGTATTAATTACATTAATGTCGTTAACAACGGCGTCGCGTGCAGCCAAGACTTCCGTGATAGTTTCTATGAGCGATGGAAACATACAAAGCGACGCCAAAGGTAAGCTTTCCCTCCTACTTTTCTCCTTTTTCCCCTCTTAATCCTTGAAATCTCGAGCGTGTATCCTGCCAAATTGTGTATTTGCCCGCGTTTCTATTATTTATACATATATAACTAGCATATCGAGCGCAATATTTCCGGCTCATAAAGTTGATTTTTTCCTCGGTCACACAGAAGTTTTTGAAAAACGAGTTCTTTGACCGAATCTAATGACCTCACTTGACAATGTGCCCCATAAACGCAAGCGTAGATAAACGCGCGTGTATATAACAGGATAATGTACGTGAATAAAAGTCATCGAAACAAAACACCAGCCCTAATTTCGAAGTGTTTTCTGTAAGAAACTACACGTAATCGCGCGCAAGTTCGCGTTTGACAGACACATTGTCTTATTCCTGTTTTTTTTTTTTTTCGATTTGTTGAGTTTTGTTTTTTTTTTCCTTGCTAGCTTTTCACTCTCATGCACGCGTATCGCTTTCAAATCATTCATTCATTCACTCACTCGTTCTCTTTCTTTCTTGCCCATTATTACCCCCTCTGTCTCTTGGCATGCATTCGTATTATCATCAACACTTGTACGTAACTCGTGTCAACATTTATCTCTTCTCTCTATATCGGTTAAAGCGATGTATAATTAAATGTCCGTATTGTGAACTTCTCAGGATCGAACAAACGTCTCTATTAAGAACTTTTCTCTCAGTCCCTACTCTTATGCTAATGGCACTTATTGGCTCTTATTTTCTAATGACATTGGAGACAATGACATCTTCATTCTACGCATGCTACGCATGCTCGCGTGGTCGCTTGGCAAATGTGAGTTTTAATGGGAGAGCAGTATGGAAGGAGGTGTTCACTTTACGGACATCGAACTGATTCGCAATACAGAAAGGTTTACGATGCACGGGGTGTTCACAACGCGGACATTCGACTGCAGTTGAAGAATACGAACAGGCGAACATCTGATAAATGAAGTGAACACCGTAATAAGGCTGATTTAATTTGTTAGTGACTTGTATGATCCTGCTTTTTGTACGAGCCTGTTTCGTAGGTGTGCACTATGAAATGGGCCACTCGAGTTCGCTGCTGTCCATTTTTTTCCAGTGTTTATTTCACGTTTATATACGATGTATCGCATTCAAAACCGTATCTTGTTGTCTCTTTCTGTTAAACACTTTCTATAACACACAACGATCCTTTCTCCCGTTTCTATCGCATCGCTTTCATGCATTTATTTTTTCCTTCACTTCCTCTGCCTTACATCGGAATCCTTGTTGGAAGTTGGTTTACTATAAATTTAACAAAAAAAACAATATTAGAGTACACAGTAGCTATGTGTGCAAAAATGTATAAATTGTTCTGTAACTTATATATAGACAATATTGCAAATATATTTGCAAATATTGCAAGTTTATAATCATATAAAAAAGTCAAATAGAAAAATCAACATTTCTTTCTTTTCGTGAATAGTCCAGACAAATAATTAAGCCACGCTTGGACAGATTTTAGAGTACGATTCCGGAACCTATCCGAGATGGGTTTGAAGTGGACGCTATTGGTGGATTGGATCTGTGATGTTGGAGATAATGTTGGAGGATCGGAAGAGGGAGTTCTGTCTAATGGAACATCTGAAGATTCATCAACAGAAGAAGGAGATTCTATGGCGCTGCGTCAAGCAAGGATATAATGCCATTGTGTATATTTCGTAAAAATTATTAAGATTCAACAACAAAAAACTTAAAACAGTTTCAAAACACTTACGTATCAGGACTCTGATCAGTATCAGACTCCTCGAGTTCGGTTTTGTTTCGTTTCTTCTCGTAAATTAAGATGATAGCGCACAGAACAACAACTTCTGCGCAAATACCTAGGAAGGGCCAGAGTGCGGCGAGCTTGTCCTTGACCCTGAGGAATGTCTTAGCCTCCGACGTGTGTTCCGGATTGGACCAGTTATACGACACTCTGCATGTAACGTTACCGCGATCATTCATCTCGATGTTGTCGACGATTAGAACGGCGCCGTAGATACCCCTTTCTTGATCCTTGGAGATTTTCACGCGACCCATGCTGCTTGTATAATTCTGATCACCGAAAGTCCAGGATATCTTTACGCCAGGGCTTTGCTTTCCGCCGCATACAAGATGGAGCTTCTCGCCCTCTACTACGCTAGTAGAATCAGCTACAAAATGTGCTGTTGGCCTTGCTGAAATAATGAAACACACACATACATACATACGTACATACATATATATATATATATATAACTTTTGAAAATGTCTAAAAAAAACAAAGAACATAAAACAATTTGACTCAAAGGCTAGAATTAAAAAAATCGTTTTACCTTTCAATCAAATTGTTTTATGTTCTTCGTTTTTTTAGACATTTTCAAAAGTTACAATTTTTATATATAACAGAAATACAACAAACATTACAATGAACTACTTACGTACGACTCTGTACTCGGTCGTAGAATTGGCCGTCTTACAAGTAAAATTTCCGAAACTTTCTTCTTTCTCCTTCAATATCTCCAAGTTGTTAGTCTCGTTATCAATCCTAAAGATATCCTCGTTGATAGCTAGCAGTGTCTTTCCTTTTAACCATTGCACTTTTTCGCTGGTGCTTCTATTTTCACATTGAAGTATCAAAGGCAAATCCTTCGGTGTAAGTACTTTAATCTTAATATCTGCGTCAAACAAGAAAAATTTCGTTTTGTTTGGCATTATATAATGTCAAATTACAATTTCAAATAAATCTTTCTCAATGCTAAAAGATTAATCCATGTTTGTATATTTTTGTCTCACTTAATCATTAAAAAAAAAAAAAGATGTTAAAATCATATTTTGTTATATATATAATTTATTATATTTTAGTTTTTTGTTTATAACTTTATTATAAATTTCTCATATATATTACAATGCACGAGTAATAGCGACTACTACTACTAGTACTACTACCGATATATTTAGAACGTCGTCCTAAATATTCTATAATAATAGCTAAGAAAAACACACCCGGTAACTGTAGAGAGATACATACAATTCATACATCCTACTTTTGTAAAATAAGTTCATTCAGTTATTACGTGAACTATGTAACTGTGTTATTGTTTCATTTAAGTTAGAAAAACGTGCTGTTTTTTTTTCAAGTATAAAAATACCTCACACTTTGCTTATCAGAAGATTAAAACTCTCTCCTTTCTTTATCTATGATATTAGCATGACGTACGATATTTCAAGTAGACGTACGTGATTAGAAACATGTGACTAATGTATAATATATGTATAAAAAAAAGAATTATAATATAGATACAGTTTAATATGTTTAAATACGCACATTTATATCAAATGATTCTACTTAAGATTGTGAAAAAATTGACAAATTATTTATATGCGCGAAAGAGTAGTTTTAATATCATAATAATGGTAAAAGAATATAAGTTTTATGTAATATATGTGTATTAAATAATACTTACATACATAATATTATATTAGGAAAACAGTCCCAGATTTTTTAAAGTTGTGTCTTACCTTAACAATTACCATTGCTCGATGAGAAATAGTGTGTGTAATATCATTAATGTCTGTGAATTATTTTTATTTTTTGATACTTACTAAATATATATTTTAGTATTGATGGAAAAATATGAGTAAAACATCTCTCATACGCAACAAGGCAATTATCAGAAGTCTGTTCGAGAGGTGGCAACGACAGAGAATATCAGTTATCAAGTATTATCAGATGGTAAGAAAAAAAATACAGATATAGGATTTAGGCCGTGTATGTACGTACGTGAATGTGCAAATACTTGACTTATTAACCTTATCGATAATTTAGCTGTCGTGTAAACAGATATTCGTTTAATGATCCGCGTAATAACTGATAATAAAATAATAATGATATACACATATACAGTCGAATTAAAGACTAAAAGTGAACATATACAATGTCGCAGAAAAACTACAGGAAACACTTCCAACAAAATTTTGAGTAAAATTCGATTTTTCATTTTTTGTAGTACTGAATTTTTTGTGCTACGAACCGAAATGTATCGAGAGATGGAAAGACTCCGTGCTGTCGGATGTGCACTTGTAATCCCCATCATGACTTTCCGTCGCTTGACTCGTAGAAAGTTTGCTGCTGCCACTGCCACGTTTAGAGAAGACAACCAGCTGACCGCTAGACAATTCAGGTTCCAGCGTCTGGCCGTTTCTTGTCCATCTGATGTTATCGTCTTCTTTGAGTCCACTGCATTCTATGTCCCAAGGTTGACCTTCGTTCACGATCGCTGGCCCCGAATACGTTACTTCTATTGAGAAAGATAAAATTTAAAGTTCACACGCACGTTTGGAAGACAGAAACATCATGTGTATTAGTGTGATTAAATTTTTGGGTTTTAAAGTTACTTTTGTATTATCTGTAAAAAAAAACTGTTTATGTATTTTAAGCAAATAAATTTATCTTTTTACATTAAATAATTTATTCCAAGACTCGCATTTGCGTCGATGTTAGAACGACAACATATGATAAAATGATGACTTGTGAAAAATAGAATTTACGACAAAAACACATATTTGTTCTTATCTTAAAAGATCTGAACACCGATTATACCTGTGCATGTTAAGCGTGTTTACCTCTCAATATACTTAGCAAGAACTTGTTACATCCAACAGATCACATGTTTGTGCGAATGTCACATAGACAGAGACTGAATCGATTACACGTGTGACAATTAGTTAATTATCTCATGAATATTCACGAGAAAAAATAAAGGGTAAAGCAATTCGCTAGAAATAATTAAAATTAATTGCTAGTTCACTGTTCTCATGCTAGTAATATTCAAAGTAGTTCATTTTAAAATTTTTAATTTGTTACAAAATATTTTTTGATAAATAATCATTTAAAAACACAACGTAAAATCTTAGTATAGGAGTTTCAATTTTATTAGATTTTTTCGCTCAATTTCCTGTTACTCTGTTAATTTATTTTCGTGTTATTTCAGAGTGTGATTGCACAATAATCTTGTATCTTAAATAATATTTGCACAAAAGCTTACGAAGACTCGTGATATACACAAATCGATAAATATTCGAGTAAAGTTTACGCGAAATTCTCTTCTCAGCAGTCGCTACTGCGTGTTAATGACTAGTTGGCAAAATTATACCAACGTGATGACGTACGCTTATTTGTGTGTATGTGTGTGTGTGTGTGTGTGTGTGTGTGAGTTATATGCGTCATATAAAGTTTCACAGTAGCAACAAAGCGCTGGCATATGCCAGTGAAAATATGAGTCAGTACACGAATATACAACAGCTTGGTGGTCAAAATAAAGTGTTTTATAGCTTTATTAACAACGACTCTAACAGAGAACAGCTTGTGTAAAGCAAACCACTTTAGTCAGTTACTTCTACTTATAATCTATAACGCGTTAATACTGATAACCACTTCATACTGGAAGAAATATTCAACAAAGACAAACTTCTAAGAACAAATAGTTCGTTTAACGCACGCTCAATTATTCTCATCAAAAGGAGTTATTAAGCGTCTTAATGTTTCTCTCCCGTAGAGTGTAAAACAGTCTTGAGATATAATTTGCAGCTTTAATCACATTTTAGAATATCGATTTTTTTTTCTTCCATATGTTTTTTTAATCCCCTATATAGTTTACTGTGTCAATCAATTTTTTTTATCTTCAGTAAAAACTACTATAAGTGAAGGACCAATACGAGCAAATATATACAAAATGTCCGATATATAAAATCATATTTTCACATACGAACATTTTGTATATTTGTTCGTATCCTTTTGTTTATTATTGACAATTTCACGTTCCGTCTTTCTATTTTTCTTCTTTTTATCTTTTTAAGTATATTATTTCTAATAAATTTATTATTTCTATTTTTAAATATATTATTTCTAATAAATTTATTATTTCTAACGCGTGTTTTTTTGTATATTAATCAATCAAACACACGCGCAACATTTGTTACTTCTTTACGAGGTTCGATGAAACGCGGTTCGCCACGTGCCAGGAACCACAGAGAAATCAATTGAAGTAGTTTGTTAACTAAAACTACTATATGACCTGTGTCATTATCTTCCACTGCTGATACCGATCGAATACACGCGTTTCAAAATTGTTCTCTAATTGAGGGATGTTTTCATTTCCAGGCAAACATCCCGAGCAATTTAGGCCAAAACGTACTGAAAGGGAATTGTCCGATGGACTGGCATGGCGTTAAATGCGAATCAGCTGAGCATGGTATAACTCCGAGAAAATCAATAAACTACGAATGTTATTTTAAGCGTGCTTTCATGACGGCTTCACGCAGCTGAATAATCCGCAAACCGGGCTACCAGACCGGAGGTTATAACGGACTTTTAATTATCTTCGGTACCTATATTCCTGGCGGCGGAACCGCAATTTTTGTCGCTCGCGAATTGAAGAGAAAACACTTCGAAAGGTAACGCAGAAATGTTTTTGCAATAAACGATTAGATTTTAAATAAGTGACATTTCAAGCGAAATTGAATTTTACACGCGCGACTGGAGGACGTATCCTTCGAAATGTATTCACTTCACATTCTCAGCTGACTGTGTATGTATCAGGTTTATGTCGCGCTTTGTGATACGAACTACGCGTACATACAGTCATACCCAGTTTTCCAGGAAAAGAAAACCGGTATTCACATGTATGTTATTAATTCCAGTTTAGTTTTCAATTAGCTTGTCGCGCGTTTTCACAATTCTCAAAATCTCTTTTTAATATTATCCACGTATGTCAAAGATATAGTCTCGATGAAAAAGATACAAATTTTAAATCCGTACCTTGACCTTGACAACTAAAACGATCAAAATAAAGTCTACGACAGTCACGTGGGTTGCGGTTTTGGCGAGACGACGCCGATTCAATTTGAAATATTTTGATCACCGTGTCGCGGTTTATAGATGTAAAAATAGATGAGCCACACACAGCTGTTCGGAATGAAATTTTTAGCGTCCGGTCCAGAGATAGGCAAAAAGACCGCGTTTTCTAACTTTTCTTTTTTTCTCTCTCTCTTCTTTCTTCTCCGGTTGTGTATATTAGAGCTAAGTCTATATACTCCCCGTAGACAAACATGCGAGTTATCATTCGCGAGAAAACCGAGTCGAGTTTTCTGGGTGGACGGAAAATAAGGTCAATCGTTGCGCAACAAAAGTTGCCGCGGCACGAATAGTTCGCCATCGTTGTCGATCGGCATCGTCGGTCCTCGACGTGGTCGTTATTGTCATCGTTGTTGACGGTAATGCATTGTAGGACAAAGAAGACGGTGGTATGCCGCGTAAAAAAATTGCACTTTTACGCGATTTCAGAAGCGATCTATCAGATGCCATAAAAAAACGCCGTCGATCGCGTTGCAAAATCTGCATTATGACGTGATACTCTCTGCGTGTGTGCATGCGGAATACCGACTTATGCAGCAGAAGTGTTCAAACTTGGCAACATCTTACAAAGAGAGACCTTCCTTGTGAAAGTAACATCTCGCAATGACGTACATGCTGAAAATTATTTCTGTACCGCTGTGTTTTATTATAGGGATAAAAAATATTTTTTATTTCTTCAATGCGCTAAAAAGATGTTTTACAAGCTCATGTTTGCAAAAAAGATCGATTAGTGATTGCATCAAGATATGTGATCAAAGAAGTTCAATGAAAAAAAAAAAAAGTGTTTTATTTTGTTCTCGGCTATTATTAATGTTAAACAAAAAAGTTATTCCGCAAAAAAAAAACGTGTACGTGTATTGTTGAATATTGCACACACTTTCGACAAAATTTTAATTTCAATCATTTCAAATTACAGAGATAAGATTGCGTAGTTAGTTCAGTAATAGAAAACGCTCGTCTTGCGTTTTCTCGCGCAATTCAAGTAAAATAATTAGCGCGATAATTATACCCTAATTGCTCTGACTCTTTATGGTTTTTTTCTTTCTTATTCTTTTTATTAATAAAGTTTGTCGTGATGCAATAGCTTCAAGTGCCAAAATATATTTTATGATGCGGCATTTAAACATTTTATTATGAAACTGCGCGAGTGTTAATAAAACGTGCTGATTTCTGATAACTTTATATAAAAAATATTTGCCGTGGAGTCAATGACCGTGTATGTATGTACATAGGAAGATACAAAAGAATTGACACGTGCACGTGTGTGCATGTTGTTACACGTACATAACATATGAAAGTGCTTACACATTAATTATCTATATTACTGTGCGATGTTATATCACACACACACACACACACACACACATTGATGTCGTTAATTTGTACAGATTATTTTAATCGCAAACTGCGAATTTCCTAAAGATTAATGTGCAGCGCATGAAGAAACATGGGCAGTGAACCGCGATGAGTGCAGCATACCGTAAGTCGCGGAGATGCACACACATTTGCAGCATTATCGACTAAACTTTTTTAGAACGCGTCTCGACGCGTGTCGATAAGTCTCATTAAATGACCTAGAAAGCAATGCTCGCCACGTGATAGTCAACAAACCGCGAATTGTTTTAATAAACACGCTTTGTTCCGTTAACATTGCCTACTCGACAATCTTTGCCTGTTGTCGAGTCTCTCGATCAAAACCAATAATTTTCTGGAAATGTATGAAGATGTATAAAACTGTCTTTGCTGTATTTTAAAGCATGAACACATCTTTAAGCTAATTCGAGAGCTAAACCCATCCATCTTAATTTTACTTAGTAGTACAACTGTGTGTCTTTAGTGTGATTATAAATAGAAATCAGAGAAGTAAAATTTATTCATTTTCATTTTTGTCTTGGAAAGGTTTCCGCGGCACTCGTCTCAAATGTGGGCGTATCATCTTGATAAAAGCGCGTTGTAGTATTATTGGAGGTATAAAAAAAAAAAAAAATCAAAACGGGACATTCAATCTATCAATAGTTTGTCTTTGTAATAAATAATAACAATTATATACAATTATATATCTAACAGATGACTTGTTTTTTCTTTGGTATTTTAATAACAATTAGATTGAAGGAAGATAGTCATATTTAAGCCAGATTAAATTTCTGATAGAAACTATCAGATGGATGTAGATTCTGAATTCTAAAATAGTTGTGTTTGAAACGATCGATTATATAAAAAAAAATAATTTTTGTTTCAAAAAATTTAAAAGAGAAATCGTTTTACAATACGTATCTACTTGAGTTTCATTGCCTGAAACCTATTTTGATTTTAAAATCAAAATGACATAACCTGATAGAATTGATTTAAAATAAATACGTAGATCAATTAGTTTCACGTTAATTTAGAGAAGTGTTTTCCTGTTATATCGAATTAAACTGACCATGAGAGACGACTAAGAGTAATGAAAAAGTACATAAGACGATAGTTCAGGAAATTATATCACGCACGCAATAATTTTGTCATCGATAACGTGATCTTTGATATATTGCAGTCTGTAAAGTTTATCGGTAGATATATATATATATATATAACGTTGAAAGTATCACATGATAGAGATCTTAGGAGAAATATACGTGTTATAAAGATACACGGTAAATGTGCTGACGTCTGTTTGGTAATGAACAACGGTAACCCCAATCCCAAAGATTCCTGCGATCTGATATTCGCGATAAAAATCGCGATCCACATTAATGTAACAATTCCCATTTCAGAAATTGCGTTATCGGTCAACGTAAACGTCAACTGGCATCAACCTACGTACAAATCGCGATGTCGCGATTAAGCTGTCCGTCGTATCGACCGCTACGGGATTGGCGACAAGTTTTTCGTGGAAAAAGTCTTCTGTCGTCATTCTCGCGTTTGAATAGCGAACACGGAGTCAGGTGCTTTTTACGAGAGACGATCATTCGTCGACGTTATCGTCGATGTCCCGCTGAGAGGGTACATAGTAAATGACCGACGAGATACCAGGAATCGTCTTACGAGGAAAACCCGAGTTGTCGCGTGCGCGCAGCGGGATACAAATAAACGATCGGCGTGTTTGGCCGCCGAGAGAAGAAGAGCAGTGCCTGAGAGAAACTCACCTGCCTGGACTGTGACGAGGGTGCCCGCCGCTAAATATAGCATCCCCAGCAGCACAAAAGCGGCTCGTTTCTCCATCCTGGTGGCGCTGCTGATGTACGCGGTGGCGCGTGACTGTGTGTGTGTGTGTGTGCACCGTACGATAATACGATATCGACGAACACGACGTCGTCGTCGTCGTCGTCGAGAGGATCTTCTTCTATAGACAGGATGTAACTAATCACAATCCGATGATCTCGCTTTTACGATGTTCTAAATGCACCGTCGCATACGAGAACGTCGTATCACGACTGTCGTCCTCCTCGTCCTTGTCGTTGTCTTCGACGTCGTCGTGGCCGTCGTCGTGATCGTTATTTGTCAACGTCACTTCCAACTCGTCACACCTCGTAATCTTGTTCCCTCCGATATTCACTTGCTCGCCCGATTTGTAAACCGCGAGCCGCAAACGAAACTACTTTTTACTCGATCGTGCGCGACTGACGATCGCGCGTACAGACCGTTCCCGTCACACCGCTCCTTCTTCTCCTCCGCCTTCTCTGCCTCCTCTTCCTCCTCTTCCCGCTCCGGTGTCGTCGCCGACGACGATGAGAGAGCGGTCACGATATGTCACTGACGTGCGATGTCTTTATCGTTATCTCTGCACTTCGCTCTTATCTTGTTTTTAATGCGCACCGAAGACAAAGATTTGTCCAGGTACCGTGGCCGTTGCTGCTGACACTCCGTCCGTCGCTCCTCCCTCTTTCCTTCTCCTGTCGTCCTTCTCCTCCTCCACCTCTTCCACTTCCACCACCTCCTTCTTCCCGTGTCGCCGTCGTCGTCGTCGGGCGCACTCCTGTGTGAGAGAAAGACGGATACCTATGGTACACTGGTGCTGTATTGGCTCAAGTAGGAGACAGATTTCTACAGAGCAAACACCGCAAGGCACCACAAACCACAGTAACGTCAAAAAATAAAATGGCCGTCGTTCTGTCTTCTGCTCCGAGTCCCACGGGGGATACGATAAAGTCGGGAACACATGAAAGAAACATTTTAAACAAGACTTAAGCAAATCAACCAATCACAGGTCGGCGTTCTCTCAAATATAATTCACGTTCAACAGAATACCGGCTTGTGATTGGTTGACTTGCTCACTGACGGGAACGCACCACACACATGAGTAAAATCTTCTGATAAGACCCACTTTAGGCCCGATTTCTTCATATCTTCCGATAGGTATCCTCTGAATAAAGGATTCTAGTTGTTCCACCTTCAAATAAAGTATCGGGTAATCTATATGATAATACCTGTCGAGTAACCTGAGATTTATCGGAAGGAGGAACAACCAGCTCAAAGACACGCAAAAAGATATACTTTATCTTTTAAATAAAGTTCTTCTAGATCAAGAACTTATATATCTATATAGAGATGAAGAAATTGGGCATTAAGGCCCGTTTACGCAGGTTGCAGGTCTCGCGAAATTGACTAATCACGTTGGCCGATTTGATCAACGTGATTGGTCAATTCCGTGAGACTTGCTTCTGTGTCTTATGTAGATAGTATTGAATACCGGAAATCACGTGATTCATACATCATTCAAATTTTTAAATTGACAATTATTAACATTCACAAACCGATCTTATATTTGAAATCACCTTAAGATGATCTCAAGATGATGTGTAGCTAATAACACAGCTCATACAGAACATCAAAATGAAATTCAAGGTAATCTTAAATTTAAGATAAAACTGCGAATATCAGTCACTGATGATATTTTGTATAAATATCAAAACTTAGTGTGTCATACGTAATATTTATTTTATTTTATATAATAGAAACAAATTATAGATTTTTATTTTTAAAATGAAGTTTTATTTTAAATGAACTATAGCGCGAAAATAGAGCACATTGAACACGTGTGGTGCGCACGCTGATTTATATTTATTTAATTCTAACGCGAATTTCTCGTCACGCTTGCATCGGTGTTCGTTACATTTCAATAAAAAAAATAAAAAAAAAAAAAAAAACAATTGACTTTCGGGTTTTAACGACTGCATGAATATCACCGGAAACGCACTTCGGTTGGTTTGCCGCCAAATTATCCTGCGCGTGTTGCGATGAAGTTGTTTATCCATCGGTTCGCAGGTTTGCTCGCGGTCAATGTCGATAACAGCGTAAATTGTCACGGTTCATGTTTGCGTATCGCATGTTAAAAGTGCTCAGAATTGTTGCCGTGTGTCTGTCGAAAACGTATTAGTCGCCCAAAAGTCCTTTGTATTCGTTCGATAATATATCATGGCCAAAGTTCAGTTGGTGAACGTCGCCGTTCTCGACAATCCCTCGCCGTTTTTGAACCCGTTCCAATTCGAAGTTACATTCGAATGCATCGAGGAGCTGAAAGAAGGTGCGATACTAAATTTTTATAAATACGATGAACCGCGCAAGAATTTCGATACTTTATCCTTTTTATCGAGTTTACGATAGACAATGTTTGGATGCTCCGTTTTTAGGTTAACTTTACACAACACTGACACACGTAGTTATGAAAGAATTGGTATATAATATGTCTAATTATAATGAAAAATAAGATTCATTAAATGTTCTTCTTCTATTTTAAAGGAAAGTAGATGGTTAGAGATGATCTTCAGAAAGATACAATAGACTTTATCTAAGTGTTATAGACAAGTCTTTGAGAACTCTCTATCTATCTATTACTTAAGTGTCATGTGTTTAAATATGTATGATACAAATATCTATTAGTTATACTTTACAGAGTTTATATTCTGTCAGTTTGTTCATATTGAATAACATATAATTGATATTTATTTTAGATTTGGAATGGAAGATGATATATGTTGGCAGTGCAGAATCAGAAGAATTCGATCAAGTTCTAGATACCATTTATGTTGGTCCAATACCAGAAGGAAGACATATGTTTGTATTTCAGGTAAAATGTCAGAAATAATATATGATTGTTTCATATCATCAAATTTTATTGCTTGACAACTTGAAAACTATCATATTTTTTTATTTCAGGCTGATCCACCTGACGTCAGTAGGATTCCAGTTAACGACGCTCTTGGCGTAACAGTGGTGTTGCTGACTTGTTCCTACAGGGGTCATGAATTTGTACGTGTGGGTTACTTTATAAATAATGAGTATACAGATCCAGAACTTCGAGAGAATCCACCTCCACAGCCGCAATTTGAAAAAGTTCAGAGGAATATACTAGGGGATAAACCACGTGTCACTAGATTTAAAATCAATTGGGATGACTGTCCAACTGGAACAACAAACAATCTTCCCGACGGTATGGAAGCACCATCGTTGGAAGATACTTCACAAGATGCACCTACATCCACCTTAGGCTTTACAGAGAATACACAAAATAGTGGAATGGAAGTTATGTAAAACAATTTGCAGCTAACGACATATGACCTAGGGGAGCCTGTGCTATACAGTAATTTAAATGATAAAGTAGTACCTGGGAAGAAGATGGGAGCGTATACTTCGTAAATATATTTCGATAATCTGAGAAACAGAATCGCGCAAAAGCACACTATCTTCCATATAATTATCAATATTCTCCTTCAAAAAGAAGTTTATACATCTTAAAAACAAAAAAAAAAAAAAACACTGTGTGTTGACCATGTGATAACCTTATGCCTGAGCAAGAGTGCGCGCACCGCCGCGCATCATGGACTGTTTGTGAAATAGTTATTCTATCATTTCTCTTAATCAAATAATGGTACTGAATTACTGAATTAAATTATTGTGTCTCTTCTTTGAAAATGTAATTTTTGCTAAGAAGCGTACACAGATAGTGGCAAATAGTATTCATAGCATCATTCACAAAAGTGATTGAATATAAGCGATAATAAAATTTATAAAATTCAATTTTTTTGTGAGACACACGCAATTCTTTACAAAACTAAAACAATACATTTAATTTTCAGTGATAAAATTAGTTTTCTTTTGAGATTCGATGCGTTTTTTGCAAAGTAGCTAATGACTCAAAACCACAGGATATGCGTTTGAAACTTTTATGTATTACATCATTATATATTGCTTGTACCCACGTTGCATTAGATTGTAAGACGGTTTCCATTTTTATTAGTGTATATGTACATACGTACTAAGATAAAAAAAAAAAAAAAATACACATTATGTTTTTTACTTGAAAGAAAAAAATGTTGTATTTCTTCACAGATTTCCCTGATTTAGAGTCTGACATTGATTCTATTTCAAATTAAATTGCTACATGTAATAACAATGATTTTCTTTAACAATTTATCATATTTTACGTTATTATATTTTTTTTAATGCATATATTCTTCACTACATGTCTTTGGTAATATATATAATAATTACATCTAGAATATATATTTATATTTTTCATCAAAAAAGCAAATATTTTTTTTGACAACTAACGGCCGTAATAAACATTGATAGTTTATAGTTACAATATATAGCGACAGTTTCCTTTATTTTTTTATTAAAAAGAGCAAAAATAGGCTACATTTGAGATCTGTGATTGTTTGATATTCTTACGTCTTAGTACTTACGTTTTTTTGTGTTATACTTTGAACAAATGCAGTTGCGAGTTGTTAACATTGCGCCATTTGAAAGACATCACCCAGATAACATTTTGCGAGCAAAATCGTATTCCTGTGCGTCGTCGTATGAAGCATATAAATCTAGACAGCATTTTGTACGTGAATATCCAGTCATCACACACAAGAACGACTCATTCATCCTAAGTATGTAATACAATGTCAAATTAAGAGTAAATAACTTGCAATATGTTAGCAATTTGCGCGTTATTTGTTGGTATATTGGATACCCAGCAAACAATTTGGTTGTCAGATGTCGCGATTTTGTCGTTAACTGCTACTAAATCCATATCCATCTGTGTCTTCAGTAGGATATGGTTTTGGTGATCACGTTACGTTTTTTGTGTCTGTGTGTCAACAGCTTTGGCAGCACACAAAGCATGTTTCCGTATTGTAGCGATTCTGCACACAGTTTCTGTTGCCAGGTCTGCGCAGTCAGAAATTGTTTGCTGGGTAGTTTCTTGTGCGTAATATGCACGCGTGTGCGCGATGAAATATGTTCACAAGCAAAATTCAGGCAAATCACATACAAGATTTACATAAATTTAAATTTTTAATTTAACGCGCGCAAACCTTGCACGCAAGAAATGTTATCTGGGCATTTTGTCGCAAATATGTCAATTTTGCTTTATCATGTTCGGATTTGCTATTTAATTTAAAACTGCAGAAAAAAAACTACACAAGTTCATTTAATTTAGTTTATCTTTCTTTATATTGCTTACACAAAAGGTTTTTTAACTTTTATTGCATAATTACCAAAGTGTAAAAAATATCACGCAAATTATACATACATGTATATGTATATATGTAGGGATATTACGATTAATATAAATTGAACACTTTATTTTATTTAAAAAGTGTATTAATTAAATTTAATAAGAAAGTGATACAATTGCACTTAACAGTACGACTCTAATCGATCTATCGCGCTTCGATCTCTCGCGTCTCTTGATCTGTTCTTATCGACGGCTACGTATTCTCTCTCGCTGGCTCCGCAAGCCCTTTTTCTCATCACCTCGGTTTTCGGCGATGTTATCGTGTTTTCTTCGCTTCAAAATTGTCGGTTGAGTCGTCAACCGGCAAACAACAAACATCGCAAAGGTGAGAATCGCAAATATTTATCACCTTGACAATCGCGCAGGTATACAAGCCTATCGTGAGATTATCAGTCGTTAAATTCGAAAACAAGAATAATACATACAGAAAATATAAGAGAATATACAAGAATATAATACATAAAGAATATAAGAGAATATACATATAAAGACTCGATTTTAGCCGTGTAATGATTCTTCCTTACATATATTTGATAAAAATTATCTAATAATATAAGTATTGTTATCATTCTTTTATGTTTTTTTAATACATATATTTTACAAACTTTAGAAAATATTAAATTAATTAAATCAAAAGAGCAATTAAATTGTTGAAGATTAAAGATTTTTTAATCAAATTGTGAGCGATTGAAGATTTGATATATCGAAATATTATTAATTGTAACGTGTGATGTGATTGATTAAAGAATTAATTTACCATAATTTTAATTGTTTCATGCTTCACCTTTTTGATTTGATTTTTGCTGTTGTATTTATGATCTGTTTATTATTTTTACATTAATTTATCTAAAAGTTTACTTTTAGCTTAAAATTTCAAACTTATTGCTATAATAATATACACAGTTGATACTTTTAGTCATTATTTCAATTTCAATGTGGTTCAACCCGAAAAATTCAATTTTCTTTCTGCATGGCAACAACCTACCCTTGATTTTCACCGATTAAAGTCGCTTGGCAACAACACATCCTGATCTTTTTTAAAGGTCTGTTACCAAGTAGGATTGAATAGACAAAGTTGGAGAAAATACTTCCTTAAAAGAGAATAAATCTATTCTTTTATTTGTGCGTATATTATACGTATATTTCTATATTTACGAAACTATATGCACTTACACATATTTCATTTATATATTTATATTTATGTTTTTCTTTACAAAAAAAGTACTTTTTATTTATATTTGATTAACAATTAATAATTTATACAGAATGTAATGCTCTGGTGTAATAGCTTTAATTAAATTATTACATCATACATCTAAAGTATGCTTTTAATTTATGTGCAGAAATGTAAGTTTTTAATATATAAGTTTTAGTTCTTCTTTTTAAATATATATCGAAAGAAAGATGTATAATTTATTTAGTTGATTCACGTTATTATTTATACGTTTGCACATTGTGAATTTGTACTACATAAGTTAACAATTATACTTACATAAATAAAAAATAAATCTCATCTTTTCTCAATTTTTTTTGTTCTTTTTTCAATTTTGTTGTGTTCGCGTGTGAATTTTGTGGGACCAATGAGTATACATATATGTATACTCTGCCATCTCCCTTCCTTTATTTATCAAAATCCAAGGTCATAACCGAGCCATGTCTCTGATTGGATGCTCGACAACACGTTTGTGCAGGTTCACTCTTGTCTGACTGGGCCAGAGCTTCTGGCACTTGCTTCTTTCAGTCACTTGCTTCAGTCGTGTGTAACTTCGCAGACGTGTTCCGTTCGCCTCAGGTCTGCTAAGTCGAGAACGTTTTGGGTGAACAAAAGTGAATGAGTTTGTCAAAGTGGAGAAACAAGTTAAATGATTTTGAGATTCAAATTTATATTATTAAATTACTTGCCAGAAGGTTGATATTGCTCCTGTACGTCAGAGTAAAATAAATTTAACAAAATGGTAAGTTAACAAATATATTTATTGTATCTTTTTTTGTGTGTTGTTTGTGTCTTGTTGTTACCAATTTACTTTTAATGTTATCTCAAACTGTTTTTTGCAAGTTTCTTCTATTAAAATAGAACTATCTTAAATGAATCCGACTATGAATACCGGCTTGAGTCTGTTGGCTATTACTCATCAATTTATTATAATTTAACTTTTTGGAGACTTACTATATAACTAAATTTCATGATTCGTATGTAAGGTTATTGTGACTTCAAATTCGTTACGTATTTTTTTATGTAAACTCGCCCCGTACAAGATAAAAATCTTTACGTAAAAACCTCAGACACACGAGCGATTTTCTCGCCACGTGGATTTAAAAAATGCTATAAAGATACTGCTCCTGTGTGTATTACCTGTATATTACCTGTATGTACAAAAATCTATAGCTTCTGAATAATTTTCTCACACGTTATAAAATAGCCTCTTGACAAAACAATCGTTTGTGTGTTTAAGGCCCAAGTGTAAAAACATGTATAAAAAATCATCTTGCAACAAAAAAAAGGTCAAAGAAAACTAAAAAATCGTAAAATAAAATGTACTAGTGTACAGCCGAACTTCTTTTGTGTTTAGAATATTACATCGTGAAGAATATAATGGAAAAGAATTGTGACAATAGAGAGCGCTCTTCTATACCTTCCAGAACTTTTCGTGTATTGCAACTAGTAAATTTCGCGGCTGAATAGACGGCTGCGAGATCGGTGGTTGTTATCATCAAATCCAAATTTTGTAAATAAATTGTATTAGAATTTATTAATCTCGCAAGAACAGGATTTTCTTCTACACATCTTTTTACATATTTCAGTTAGTAAAATGCTTCGCACATAAAAAAAAGTTAAATCATAATCGTAAGATTGTAAGCAAATCCCCCAAATACTCAATCACAGGCCATTTTCTCGCTAACGAAAGATAATGCTGATTTGTGACTGATTGATTTGCTTAAAACTTTATTTTAGTTAAAGATAAATTTTTCACGTGCCTCAATAAAGCCAAACAAAAAAATCCTAATACTCAGTAGAGGTTACAGCGCGAGAAGAGAATTATCTAGAATATTCCAATATCACACACACACAATCAGTGTGTAAATATTTGATAGCATGAACTATAACAACACACTATATATATATATAATAATATCAAAAAATAATAGTCTATAAATTCAACAAATTATCAGGTTTCGAAAATAAATAGATTCGTGAAGAAAATATCGCGTGTGATTTCATCATCCTTCGTTGAGGAGCGTAAGAATCGGAAAGAGAACAAAGAAACGGGAAAAAAACCACCGAATTATCAAAGAAAAAAATCAAACCTTGATTTCAAATAACATACACGCGGTATCACACGTTTTACATTACGCATTTTCGGTATCGCAAGCGGATGTGGAATACGTAGCGTTGCCGAAGATAAATATTATGCCGTCTTTTACAATGGTGTGATAATTTATTTATACGTGTGCAATGTAACAAAAGCAAGGGAGATCTATAAGATTTATAATCAATGCTACGGAAAACTGGAGAGTTGCTAGGGCACTTTTGCGCGCACACACTGAAGTAATGCTTTGATCTGTGAGCGATGAGTCATCATCTTTTGCTGCATCTCTTGGGTCTTCGGCGATTATTCAGCCGCAGGACTAATTTTCCCTGTGTGAAAATGGTGCGTTAGCTTTTCTTGTGCAGCACTGTTATTGCAATTAAACTTATCAAAATAAAATTAATTTTTTTTCGCACTATACACACACACACACACACATTTACAATAAATTACACTGTATTAACTGTAATTAACTGAATGTTTTGCTTTAACTGGTAATAAAGTATTTTGAAATTAAGGAAAGCTTGACCTGTTCGATTTGTTTTTCGTTAAAAATGTGTATGTAACTGATGTGTAACGTAATATTGTAGGGATCTATCTCTGACTATTTGTGTAAAACTAAAATAGATGCAATAATGTTTTCCTCGCTATTTTTTATACACAAAACTACATGTCTCGGTAAAGTTTAATTTTATTGTTAAACCTAACATTGTTATTTTGTTGATTGTCAGTGCGCGTACTGCAATAAGTTTTTATAATTATTATTTTTTAGTCGTGGCGACAACAAGTATATGTCTTTTTGGCTTTATTGGTCATTGTACAAGAATCTAACGCAGCGGCGTTAGTATGTACAAAAGACGATGAATGTCCAGAAGGACAATATTGTTACATGAAGACTAGTTGCGCGCCTTTTACTAATTGTTCGGCTATGTTTAACCGAAGAGAAACTGATTCACCAGCGCGTGACTCTCATCATTGTGGAGATTGTATCGACGGGTAAGAACTATATTTTCTTCATATTTTTTATATCATTATTTAATCGTTTGATTTAGAAGGATGTGATATTGTTAAAATCGTATATGTGTCAGAAAATGTTACAACTTAATATTTTATCCACCATTATATATTCATATATATTTTTTCGATTTATTAGGTTTGTTGAAGACGAGTATATAAATGGTGAACGACCAGATAAATGTAAAAGTAAGGCCGAAATTGAGAGAAAAAAAGACAATAAAGATAATACAAACACACTTTTCTGTAAGTAATATTTTTAAGTAATTTATATTTCTGTTAGATATAAAGAAGAATTAAATTTTTTTCCGGTAGTAGTTGGGCAAGTGTGAACCATTTGCAGGGTGTTTTGCAATAAATAAATCTGCTAATTTTGTTTTCCAAACGTTTCGGCTTTATTTTTAATCTTCTTCAGTGGATTTCTTTGATAGAACACTTCCTCCTGTTTTATCGAATGACGAACATTTTAGTTAAAATTGTGTATGTCGATTGTAAAATTTGATCTGTTTACTATGTGTGAGTCAAGAGTTTCGTCACTATTGTGATAGTAGTAAACATAGTAAACACATACACACATAGTAAACAGATCAAATTTTCAAAAAGAATAAAAGGCCGATACGAGCCGTTCACAGGATGTTGAGCGGAACTTGTACGTGTATACATATATATGTAAACACCTATGACAAGTTCACTTGTAAATTTTTACAAGCGAGTTTTTTGAATTGAAAATTCAATTCTTAAATTCATACGGGATGCGGGATTTGCATCTCACATATGAAAGACCCCGAATACCCCCCTAACTAATTTTTAAAATATTGCGAAAAAAACTCCTCGGCCAGGAGTCGAACCTGGAATCTCCGGCTTACCGTGCCATTGCATTTAAGAATTGAATTTTCAATTCAAAAAACTCACTTGTAAAAATTTACAAGTGAACTTGTCATAGGTGTTTACATATATATGTATACACGTACAAGTTCCGCTCAACATCCTGTGAACGGCTCGTATCGGTCTTTTATTCTCTTTGAAACTTTCACGAGCCTTTAAATATTATTTAGATCAAATTTTATTGAAATACCGTTAAGGACCCATTCAAACTACAACAACAGTATTATTATAATAATTAAATTATAGTAAAGATCTATTTACATAAGACGCAGTTGCAAGTCGCAAAATTGACTAATCACATTAGTCGATTGGTTGATTTAATCAACACTTAACATTTTAGTTATAACTTCATGTATTTGCCACCTATGCAGTAAAGTTAAAGTAAATTGATATACATTATTATATATCTATTATATTAACATATTATTATATTAACAACAGTGACGAAGCTTGACATACACACATACAATGACTTTCTAATTTTAAAACTTTGACAACGACAATTTTAATTTTAATTTACACTTCGTCTATGAAAATTCAGGAGGGATTGTTCAAATAAAGTATTCCACTGAAGATGGTTTGAATAGAATAAACCGAAACGTTTGGATTAATCACATTGATTTAAAATTATTTGCACAACATCCTGCACATAGGTTCAAACTTGCCCGAACTAAACAAGAAAGTTTTTAATTATTATATATGTATATCTTTTTCTATTTGTATAATTATTAATGTTCTTGCAGATTTGAAAACAATTCTACCTATACTGGGAGGATTAATAGCTTGCGGAACTACAGTTTATGTTCTAAGCTATTGGTTTTGTTGGAGAAAATTCTCAAAGTTTTTCAATGGTAAGATGATAATCTTTGATATATATACAATACATATATATATGTATACATACGCTATCTTAAGATAAAAAATCCAAATTTTATCTTCTAATGCCAGCCTGTTAGCGTTGCTTCTAATTGTTGTTAATCTATCGACATAATAATTGTTAGGCTGTAATTGTTTTCATACATATCTAGAGATTACACACGCGTATAAAGCATTAAAAAAAGCTTAAAACTTAAATAAAAACTTATTTTTTATTAAGTAAAAAACTGTTAAGACCAGTTGCGTTTCAGGATGCTGCACAAATGAGGACCACCAATGTGTTGATAATGAACAACCTGAAGATCAATGTGCTGCTAACATAGATATGTTGTTACCAATACCTAGTGCCCCTCGAGATGAGACTAGTAAGTAATAGTATCTGTATATAATGCCTATGAAATATAAAATTAAGAATATATATATATAATAGTTTTTACATATTTATTTCTTAATTTTATGTTTTATGTATGGATGTATGTATACGTACGTACTGAGTGTGTGTGTGAAAAATGGTTGCGATTTTCTCAATTATCACGCAATATTACGTGAATAATACTATTTAACAATTGAACTAACTATATTATTGTATAGTGATTATGTGAATAATCTCGTACGGATAATGCATAAATGCGTATGTTGGTTTGCTTGTTTAGTTGTTGCTGGAAAAATCTTTTTTGAAATATTTTTGTATACAACTCTTTATGAGGTGCTCTGAATTTGTTTGAATATTTTGATATAGATTAACAAAATGGTAGATTAAAAACTTCTTTAAAAATGTAATATTTTATGGTAAAGTTAACATTTATGAAACATTTTAATAATCAAACAAACAAAGCGCTGATTCTGCTTTCTTAGAATAAATTTCTTTTTTCTAAACACACTTTTATACATGTATACTAGCACAACACATACGCGCGCTATGCGCACGCTAATTACTCGCAGAAAGAGACGAACAAATTACAGATGGTATACATTTACACAATTTACATTAAATGCTCATTTTTTCTAACTTGCACAATACAATGCACAAACTAATAGATTGATTAACATTAGACGAACAATTTCACTTCTTATATTCGCACGCTTATAATTTTGAAAGTAATAGATTAAATAAAAACACGTTAACAAAAATGTAATTATTATATTACAGTATGTCTACTTTCAATCTACGCATTGAATGCAGAAATAAAAATACGAAGAATTCAAATTTCAATGCGGTAATTGTCCTGTAACAAACAGGATATTTTACTTTTGCAATATTAAACATATGCACGTTAACTTTGCATCTACGTATGATGACTGTTTTCAGATCTATTTGAAGATGAAAATAACATCCCAAATGACAAAAAGAAAAAGACATGCATAGAAACGCAACGTGCTACAGTGTTTGTACCACCATCGTATGTTAACCATGCAAATTATGGTACGAATGAGTTATACCATTCAATAGACGATACTTCTCATCAAGAAGCTATTCCATTAAATACATCGAACGGGTCGTAAGTAATATGCAGATTTTCTATGTAAATAATTACTTTTTTTTTTTAATTATAAAAAATATTACAAAATTGTATGCAAATATGAACTAAAATGAGTGAGGATAATAAAATCATTGTTTTACTCTACCGGTAATTGTTAACTCTTTAGCGTTATACAATATATTTCGTTATTGCGTATGCAGATTTTACGAGAAAACACTTAATTGTTTTTTTTATTGCAATCAATATATTACATAAAACAGAACACTTGAAAGTCTTTTTCTAATAATACCAAAATATTGCATCAAGCAGAGAATCAATTAGAATGAAAGTTTTTAAAAAAACCTGCGTAGTCCAATAACGCTACTAAAATACGCGCGCATTTTTTTGTGAATTGGATTACCTTATTGATTAACAGCAAATGTATTACTCAGAAATATTAGATTAGTCACTAAACGTCGAAATGATACAGCGTGTAGATGAAAATACAATTTTTAAGTAAAAATTAAATTCTGTTCATATGTATTCGCAATACGAAAAATATTACTAAATGAGAGAGAAAGACTGTGTGAGCGCGTAAACGTGTGTTGTGTGTGTGCGTCTATATTTTTCTCTTAATATTCTCTGTTTACTAAGATGTAAAATATATTGCAGACGTTCTACGGGCATTTCTATGGAAGGTGCAGCAAATACAGACAACAATTATACTAATAATAATAATAATAATAACGCTCAATATACTGAGAATACATCTTTTGATAGACAAAACATCGTGGTTAGTCAAACTAATTATATCAACTTATCTTTGTAATTATATGTTATAATTACGTATACAATTATATACAGGATGTCTGATAATGACCGTATAACCGCTCGTAGGCAGGTCGAAGGGATTATTCTGAGTCAAAAAGTCCTGAACCATTTTTTTCTATTACATATGATAAAGGAGTAATTGTTGAATAAAGTAAGCCAATCAGCGCCGACCTTTAGCCGAACGCACGTCAGTGATGCGCGGCTCACTGACAAACCTAATAAATCGAAAAAATATATATGAATATATAATGGTGGATAAAATATTAAGTTGTAACATTTTCTGACACATATACGATTTTAACAATATCACATCCTTCTAAATCAAACGATTAAATAATGATATAAAAAATATGAAGAAAATATAGTTCTTACCCGTCGATACAATCTCCACAATGATGAGAGTCACGCGCTGGTGAATCAGTTTCTCTTCGGTTAAACATAGCCGAACAATTAGTAAAAAGCGCACAATTAGTCTTCATGTAACAATATTGTCCTTCTGGACATTCATCGTCTTTTCTACATACTAACGTCGCTGCGTTAGATTCTTGTACAATGACCAATAAAGCCAAAAAGGCATATACTTGTTGTCGCCACGACTAAAAAATAATAATTATAAAAACTTATTGCAGTACGCGCACTGACAATCAACAAAATAACAATGTTAGGTTTAACAATAAAATTAAACTTTACCGAGACATGTAGTTTTGTGTATAAAAAATAGCGAGGAAAACATTATTGCATCTATTTTAGTTTTACACAAATAGTTAGAGATAGATCCCTACAATATTACGTTACACATCAGTTACATACACATTTTTGCGCTGATTGGCTTACTTTATTCAATAATTACTCCTTTATCATATGTAATAGAAAAAAATGGTTCAGGACTTTTCGACTCAGAATAATCCCTTCTACCTGCCTACGAGCGGTTATACGGTCATTATCAGACACCCTGTATTATAATGTAAACTTAAACGATAATCTTATACCTAGTCTACAATGAAGGTAGCAAGGCTGTAGTAGTAAAGAGTAAATTATTTTTCGGTGAAGTAATAACGGGTATAACGAAATGGGCAATTCTCATTTCGCACTGCCTACTGCCTTATTGTTAGCCAACGAAAGACGTGTGTTAAACAACGCGAAATAATTACTTGTATAGACAAAAATGAAACAACTCCAAGAACTTTACTTCTTACTCTATACTGCCTATTCCCATAGACGGCTCTTCAAACATTAAATAGCGCTTATGTTTTTAACTTATATTTTTACATAGACATACATATATAGACTGAGTGAAAACGGCGATCGACAATGTAAAGGTCCGTCTACAATGGGAGTAGGCGGTATAGAGTAAGAAGTAACCCAGCAAACACAGATATATAACAGCAACATTGTCGTAATAAAACAAATGTAACAAGTAATATAACATGGTCGTTGCATGTAACATCCATGTTAGTTGTAATTTCCTACTTATCGTATATTGCAGTTATATAATATGAATATAACATGTAAATAGAATGTAATATAATTGTTATATAGTTACAGAAATGTTATAGGAAAGTTATAATGTCATTACCAGCTAATAACAAGCAATATAATAGACATATAACATAATTATATTACATTTATAAAACAAAGTTACATAACATCAATGTTAATAGAGTATAACAGCTGTTATATTACGTATATCACGCTGTTACTTTTATGTTATATAGCAGTTATATTCTGTGTTTGCTGGGAAGGTTCTTGGAGTTGTTTCATTTTTGTCTATACAAGTAATTATTTCGCGTTTTTTAACACGCGTCTTTCATTGACTAACAGTAAGGTAGTAGGCAGCGCGAAATGGGAATTGCCTATTTCGTTATTCCCGTTGTTACTTTATCGAAAAATAGTTTACTCTCTACTCTTACTGCCTTACTACCTTCATTGTAGACTGGCTCTAACGATGCGAAAAAAATGCCGCGACGTCAATGCGATGCTATCAAGAGGCACGGTAGTGCCTCGCGCCGAGTAAATGATACGTGAAGTAGGCCGTTACGTGTGTGTGTAATCAGTGTAATATATTGTATACACGAGGTGGATACGCGATTAAAAAACAAACGTGTTGCGCAACGCAGCTCGCGCGAAAGTTATCGTCGCACGCGAAATTAGATCTGTAAGCGTTGCGAGCTCGTTACCCCGCAATTTTTCAGTCCATAGCTCTAAGTCTATGTATTTTTATCTGTAATTTTTATGTGTAAACTGTAGCTCTTAAGTTTATTCAAAAACACATGTACTAGAAATACATGACAAGAATACAGCTGTTAATTTAGAACAAAAGCGTGGTAATTTTAATCTATCCTGTAACAATCGGTCGCATTTAAAAGAATTGAACATTTAGTAAATGCTTTGTAATTATTGCTTGCAAGATTTTCAACTCACCTATTCCTATTGTGCTGTTACTTCAATATCGGCTATCACAGACACACACATTAATCGCACATGTCAGAACGCAGTCTTTATATGCAGCATTTTGCGTAAGACTTGCCAAAAAAAGTATAGAAGAATACAAGAGTGGCGTAGCCTTGTTAAAGAATAACTAACGAGTGTATGAATTCCGACCTCGTGAAAGATATACTGTAGGAGTAAAAGTAGATAAACTGAAAACCTTGTTGAATGAAGCGTTTGATAATCGAGTTTACGCGGGCAATATTTACACTTCGATCTTGTGTCCTTTACATATTATTTTAAGCTGAACTTAGTCTTAAGTTTTATATACCGCATTCACATTATGAGAATTAAACAATAAAATAATGATGTTTTTTGTGACTCCAATTTATTTCCCTATATGCCAGTCAATGACATATATTTCTCGATAAACTAATAGACTGCCATATTTGATATTTCTGGTGGAATATCTATTTGAATATAATAGAACGATACGATTGGTTAAGCTATCGCTATGTCCATGGGTAGTGCACATTAGCAACTAGAGCCATGTCCACGAGCGATTTGTCGGTGCGTGCGTACGCTATGTCCAAACGTGGACATAGTTCTATTCCGTACTCAGGGCCACCAAACTGCCATATAAATTCTATGGGACCCGGTGGTACCAGCATTTGTGACGCTCTCTGAAAAATGACTGGTAAAATGGAACTAAATTCCAACATGGCGTCCAGTGTTACACACACACACACCACACACATATATATGCATTTAAGTTAGGTTAGGTTATTACACTATTTTATTATTTTTGCTTTAAATAAAAAACAATAGATAAGTTCTTTTTTATTGTCATAATTTATTAAAATATATATAAATATACATAACGTACATATTATAAATATTATATAAAATATAAATGTCACGTTCATCTACTTGCATATGTAAATACTTGTATATGTAAATTGTCTAACCATAACTTGCGACGTTCACGATTTTTTGGGAATACATGGGATGGTACATTATTCCCAGATTTACAAGTAGAAACGCAACATGCTTTTACCATGACCGGCCCAGTAGTCCTGCGGCCTGAGTACAGGGGCTGCGGACTCGGAGTTCTCGAGTTCGAATCCACCCACTACCTAAAGGATTTTTTCCGGGCCGGTTCCTTTCAATCGAGTATATCGATTGATTGGCGAACAGAATCGAGACTCCAAAAATTAATTCGAGTGTAATCTCGAATTAATCATCCTCCCACAAGGCGATCAAAGTCAAAACATCTCAAACACGAGCCCGACACAAGCGGGCGTCGCCCACTGTGAAAGAAGGCCGTGTATCGCGTGGGAGTTAGGAACAAGGAACTGCACAGAAAAAGCTAGAGGAAAAATAGAAAAGACCAGAAAAATAAGAGTAAAGGAGAAGAAGTGAATGTGCCCGCAAAAATCGTTTAACGGTTATGGGCACGTTAAAATAATGACATAAAAAAAAAAAATGCTCTTACCATCTTTAATGTTTATTAAAATGTAACAAAAATGATTTAACAACTGCACAATGTAGTCGCGTATAACTAACGGCAAAACGTGTTGAAACGTGTTCACACGTATTCACATTTGTATTTAGTTCATATATAATCCAGGTACAGTTTGTAAAAGGCGCACAATTAACGCTGGTACAGGTGGAGGTGTAAGATGTCAGCCGCGAGAGCGCGCCAGCTACCGGCTACGCCAGACATCAGCGCCGTCAAACATATCGCTAAGAAATTATATTTGAATATCGTAAGCCACGTGCAACTCTGCATCCGTCCAAAACGCGAGCCACCAAACTGCGTGTACCAGCGTTAGTGGTGCCTTCTATAAAATGTATCTGGACTATATTAACTACATACGAATATGTAAGTGAATACGTGTGAACACGTTTCAACACGTTTTGCCGTTAGTTATACGCGACTACATTGTGCAGTTGTTAAATCATTTTTGTTACATTTTAATAAACATTAAAGATGGTAAGAGCATGTTGCGTTTCTACTTGTAAATCTGGGAATAATGTACCATCCCATGTATTCCCAAAATTAAAAACTACTTTTAATAATGAAATTCCGACATCTATACTACATTGCTCTATTGTATATAATATTGTAATAGAAGAAACTGCAAAAGAATTTGTTTTACAATGGTGCAAATTTATTAACAACATATTAACTGGTAAAATACAAAAAGAATGTTGGGATGCTAATGTTATATATACTCAAGCTAAAACAATGTCTCTGAAATATTCTAAGAACAAAAAATAAAATGTTGACATTTATATTTTATATAATATTTATAATATGTACGTTATGTATATTTATATATATTTTAATAAAGTATGACAATGAAAAAAAACTTATCTATTGTTTTTTATTTAAAGCAAAAATAATAAAATAGTGTAATAACCTAACCTAACCTAACCTAGATGCATATATATGTGTGTGGTGTGTGTGTGTGTGTAACACTGGACGCCATGTTGGAATTTAGTTCCATTTTACCTGTCATTTTTCAGAGAGCGCCACAAATGCTGGTACCACCGGGTCCCATAGAATTTATATGGCAGTTTGGTGGCCCTGGGTGCGCTATGTCCACAGCGTGTGCGGTTCTATTCTGTGCTATGTGCACGAGTTTAAATGGTCACTTTCTTTAAGTGTGTGAGTATATTCGAGAGCGTGAATTTGATTTTTTTTGAAATTTAAAATGACCGATCTCGTGATGAGAAGATGAGAAAGGAAAACAGAAAAGGATAAGAAAAAACCATTGCAACTTTTCGTACAACATAAATGTGATATACCAGAAAAGATGTGATAGTCAAGAAAAGAATTTTATTTTAGCGAGCAACATCAGAATTCGTGGAGTGTAGTCAAATATCATCTCCTTTTACATCATCATTTGCTGTGCTCTGTGCTTTATAAATTTTATTTTATTTTCTTAAAAACACTACATATATATAGATACAAAATACACAAAAAACCATGTATATTATACAAAGGTGTTTTAACGGTACACAAATATAATGTCTGAAAAGTTGCAATTCCAAGAAATATAGCTTTCGTGCTTTTTTATTTAAAACTCTTTATCAATGTGTTTTCTAATTCCAAGTTTCATTTTACAATTTTTTTTTATACATTACAATAGAATACAATTCTATTACACATTTATATTACATACAACATACAATATAATACAATATAATACAATATTATANAATATAATATAAATAGTTATATATAATCCTACCTACCTACCTATACCTATCTTAGACATATCTTAAACGTTACTAGCGTTATTAATTAGGATTAAGGCTGCATAACAGCCTTNCACTTCGGTGCTGGCCGGCTGTTTGATCTTTCTCGACGCTTGCAATCGTGCACATAGCACGGAATAGAACCATGTCCACGTTTGGACATAGCGTACGTATCGACAAGTCGCTCGTGGACATCGCTACGTAGTTGCCAATGTGCACCACCCATAGACATGCGCTAGCTTACGGGCCGGAATAGCGATCGTAAAGCTTATGTCACACTACGGATTGGGATTGAATTGGATTGAAATTTGACCAATCAGAAGAAAGAAAACCAATCCTAAGTTTACTGATTTTTGCTCTGAGTGACCAAATTGCAATCCAGTTTCAATCCAAATCCGTAGTGTGACATAGGCTTAAAAACTTTTATGGGCCTGGCCACTCTCAGGCTTCTCTCTGGTTACACTGGTCTAGTTTCCACCGAAGCATTAATTCACACCTAATGCGACGTAGAATCAAATTCAAGTCGATGGAAACCTGTCAAATTGCGCTGATTTCACTTCCGCTTTGATCTATAAGTACTCTACTTCCAATGGAAACGGAACACTAAATTTGATCAGTACCGGAGTGAAACCGAATTGAGGGTTTCGGTGGAAACTAGACCACTGTGTCACACAGTGTATGACAGCAGGGCCACTAAACTGCGTGTACCAGCGTTAGTGGCGTCTTCTATAAAATGTACCTGGACTATATGAACTAAATACGAATGTGTAAGTGAATACGTGTGAACACGTTTCAACACGTTTTGCCGTTAGTTATACGCGACTACATTGTGCAGTTGTTAAATCATTTTTGTTACATTGTAATAAACATTAAAGATGGTAAGAGCATGTTGCGTTTCTACTTGTAAATCTGGGAATAATGTACCATCCCATGTATTCCCAAAAAATCGTGAATGTCGCAAGTTGTGGTTAGACAATTTACATATACAGCAAGTAGATGAACGTGAAATTCAAAAGTGGCGAGTGTGCTACAAACATTTTTGTGACAACGATTATAGTTCCGAATTACAGTTTCCTCAGTTCTGTCACGAAACGCAAGTAAAANAAAAATTAAAAACTACTTTTAATAATAAAATTCCGACATCTATACTACATTGCTCTATTGTATATAATATTGTAATAGAAGAAACTGCAAAAGAATTTATTTTACAATGGTGCAAATTTATTAACAACATTAACTGGTAAAATACAAAAAGAATGTTGGGATGCTAATGTTATATATACTCAAGCTAAAACAATGTCTCTGAAATATTCTAAGAACAAAAAATAAAATGTTGACATTTATATTTTATATAATATTTATAATATGTACGTTATGTATATTTAT
>NW_018020751.1:335093-343280 GCF_002006095.1 Pseudomyrmex gracilis
ATAAGAGCAAAAAATGCTACCACCATGAACAGGCATACTGTTATTTAAATCAAATTTAATGTGTGGCTATAACGTTATCCATTGGTTCCGCCATTTTGTTTCAGAACCAATGAAAAGTTTGACAACATTGGCCAGACTCTTATTTCCAGGGACTCTACGGCTGCGGTCCGTTTCATGCTTAATCGCGCATTTATCTGTAATATATGTCACGTATACTATAGATAAATGTGCGCTTAAGCATGAAACGGACCGCAGCCTACGAGAGCGTCGTAAGAAAGTAGTACGGATAGTCGCTCTCAGGCTTCTTCCTAATGTGATTTATGGTTTGCTGGTTTTGTAATTTGTACAAACATTCGCAAAAATAACAAAGTGATTCATACTAAAGTGGACGTATTGTTAGGAACGCGATTGACATTGATTTTGTATTCCAATTTTTGTGAGATGTTGACAATTAAAAAACGAAATTCAAATGATAAAACTTGAAAATGACTATAGACTATATTGCTGTCAAACTTTGCATTATTGTTGACACATGCGATTTGATGTACTGTGTACTAAAGTCTTCCGAGAGCATCATTATTTTCATAAAGTAACTTTTTATTTCTTTGAATTGTATTAACGCGATTTTTAATCGCTTTGAGTGCGAAATTGTTGAAGGTAAAGAAAAAACTTTAATTACCCCAGTACCATTAATATTTTTCAGTAGGCCATTAATAATCGTAAAAAATAATGTATTAATGTTCTTTTAACAATGTAGAGTAACATGTGTTTTGTTTGCAGTTACATATAAAATAGTCACAATATTATGAACTATATCATATTGCTTGTGTAAACATTGATATTTTTTATTGTTTTGTCATATGTATATATATAAAATATCTTTCTTTTTTAAATATAGAACAATGTCTGAAGAACAATTCTCCCTAGTATGGAACAGTTTCCCAAGAAACTTGTCTTCGGGATTGTATACACTTCTGGCAGATGAACAGCTTGTAGATGTTACTTTAGCTGCTGAAGGACAAATTCTACGAGCTCACAAATTGATATTGTCAGTTTGCAGTACATATTTTCGAGATCTTTTTAAGGTGTTATTTTAATATAATTAATATGTATATATGCACATATATGTATGTATGTATAATATTACTAACTATATTTGTTTAAGTTTTGTTGCTGTAATATATAATTTTAGTTTTTACATTTTGTATGCAGGGAAATTCATGCAAACATCCAATTGTCATATTAAAGGATGTTAATTATCGAGATTTGTCAGCTATGCTACATTTTATGTATCAAGGAGAAGTAAATATAAAGCAAGAAGATATTGCTAGTTTTCTAAAAGTTGCAGAGACTCTTCAAATAAAAGGACTAACTGCAGAAACAGATGAAGTATGTGTTATGATGGCATTACAATCAACTTTATGAACAGAAACACTCTCATGAAGTTGATTTCTGTATTATAGAAATTGGAAGAGGGTCTTAGAAAAAATGTCGAAGACTTTGAGGAACAACTATTTGAAGAAAAGGACAAAAGCACTCCCTGCAACATGGATGAAAATGACTCCACTTTTGACAGGCTGTCACATACCATAGAAAAGAGACAATCAACAAAGAGACCTAAAAATACCTTACAAATTTCAACAAATAGAAAAGTATTTGTATCTTCAAACATACATGACACTAACAATCGAGAAAGCTGTATAGAAGACAACTATAATCTTCCTGACACACCATCAAAGTTCAATGAAAGGTGCAGAAGTATGGATAAATCACCAAGGAATACAGAAGAGCAACCATTAGATTGTACATCAGATGTGAATCAGCTGCAAGAAGCTAAGCAAGAGCCACTAGATTACACTCTCGATATGGATACAGATCAATCAAGATACAAATCTTACACAGCAGAAAGAATATTCTATGACCCTAAGGAAAACATACAAAAACAAGGTAGTGATCTTCCTTCGTTCTGTCGGCATCTCATTCTTTAGACGACGACGCTATCGATAGATTGAATGACGTCGTCGAAAGTGACGTCGTCGAAAACGGAGGTGAAACGCCCTTTGACAAAGAACAAAGCGCCAGCGGTATTTCCAAAGGTTTGACACATTCAAATGTTGTCACGATATAGATGTGTAATTTGTTATTAAGATTCATTATCACATTTGATTGCGACGCAAGCTCTTCTACGCACTATTTGTGTACTTTTTTAATTAACCCCCGGTATTTATATGAATGATTTTGAAACCTTTTAATAAGCGATATTTTCCTGCCGAGTTTTAGTATCAAGTATTGGTTGATGTGCCAATTTTGCATAGCATTGAAATACAAAACAATCTCTTAGATTGCAACACTGGGGGTTAAAATCAGTTTAATCTCTCTGATCAAAGCGCAATACCACGTTTGCATGTTTTCACGAGAATGGGTGTTTCAAATCCGAGCAAGCAATGTATCTCAACAAGTTTATATCTCGCATTTTACATACATTCATTAGGCATTTTGTTTCATCGGCTATGAATGTTTAGAGAAAGCGATATTATCTTACAGATTTCACGCCAGATATGCAGTTAGTTTCCTACAATCAGAACTCACAAATTCAACCATTTGGTACGTTTTACACTTTTGCCGCATTACGCTTATCGTGGTTTTAACTTGTTCAATTGTCTGTTTAAAGAGGAAACCAATTCATAAGTGTTTGCATTTTTTTAGAAATAGAAAACAGCACGTATATTTGGGTTTTTATCTACGAATGCTTGTGGATTGGTTTCTTGTTAAAGATGTTTCTACTTTTCTCTCTTCTTCAAGATATTCTTTACGCTAGTTTTTCAAATACAATCTTTCAAAAACACGTACAGATGCAATATGTATTACACTCATCTTGTTACATGTTATTAGTTGTAATTAATCTATTTTATAAGAAAAACTAAGTTGTTGATTCTTCTCTTCTATCAAATTTTACCCTTTTTATTTGATATCTTTTTCATTAACTTATCTTTTGGTAGATAAATTTCATGAAACATCATCTTTTATTGTGCACATTGACTTACATGCATATGTAAAATATTTCCTTTGCTGGTTTTTTCTTTATATATTTGCATATCTGTTGTCTAACATATTTCTCCAGTTCACACATCATTCGATATAATCTTTCGATAATTTTTCAAAACTAACTTTCGTGTTTAACGTTTCTTTAAATTTTTTCTTATCAGGTTTGAATAACGCGACGTTTCAAAATGATATCACATACGACACAACAAATCCTAGCAATAAAATCCAGAGTGCCGCAAAAGACATTCCCAGCAGCAGTCTACCGCTGGAAACAACGCTACGAGTCATCTCGGAATTGGGCCCTACGCTGCGAATGGAACGCGGCAAAGTGGTACGCATGTATGCGTGTCCGTGGTGCCTTCGTCATTTTACGCGCAAAGAGAATCTCAAGCTTCATGTTCGTTATATTCATGGTCCGCTTGAAACTCTCACGTGTACGCTTTGTGGCAATAAATATAAGAACAGTAACAGTCTGCGTGTACACTCCTACCTCTATCACAACGCTAAACGGGATAAGCATGGAAAGCCGCTGACGGTAGGTAGCAGCGGTAGTGGCGACGGAAGCGGCAACAGTAGTGTATAAAAACAGATCGGAGTTGTCCCTTTTTTAAACAAGCCTTGAAAAAAATGGACATTCGTATTTTACATAAGACCGAATATTGAGTTGCGAGTGGAATTTTGTATTTATATTAGCGTACATTAAGATGCATTAATAGTTTCTAGCGTGCTTGCGTTCAAATTTTTTAAATAATTTAAAAAGAATGGATTTTATAAATAATTTATAATAGTTTATATAAATTATGTTTTAGTTTACTAACGTAACTGTTTTACGTACGTGAAGACTAAACTAATCGGTGATATTTGTTTTGTGTTATAAAATATACAATTAAATGCAAACGCGGAAAATCCATTAATGCAGTCTGATGTACAATTGACATAACGTATCTAGGCACGTAATAAGTACCAAATATTTCTATACGATATTAAATTAAGCCGAAGATTTATAGAAATAAAGCGCCTTACTATATACAAACTATTACGCAGAACCTGTTTCCACACATCCTTCCCACTTATAAAATTTTATAATAATAAAAAAAAAACTGAGAAATTATTTTTCACAGGGTTGTATGTGTGTCTATATACACGTGTATACATATATACAAACCGCGATAGAAAAACATTTATGAAGTTATGTTGCATTAAAATTTATGATTTGCGATTATATAAATATATTTTGAGAAATAAATGTAAAAATATTGGTCTTTTATAAAATATTTGTAACTATTTGTAAAAATAGTTTCCAAATACTATTTTGGCAAAACAATAACAATATGGTGAATTATCTTAGCATAATACTTGCAAAATTAAATTTAAAAAGAAATTGTTTAATAATTGAAAAAAAATTTCAGCTATGTGATGTTTAAAACATAGAAATATAATTGCACATGAAAAAATTAATTCATGTATATGCTTATAGAAATGCACAATGACTCCTAAATTATAAATATGTTGAAATATTGCACATTAATGATGCAGCAAAATCTTAAATCAAGAATTAAATCAGTTTCTATGAGATGCATGTGAACTGAGCTTTCAATAATGCTTATCGAGTATTTTAAAATAATTAGTTAACGTTTTCTGATCATGTCTCAATCAGAGTTCTGAAATCGTGGAAAGTGAGATTCTCCATCACTATTACTATTTAATGAGAATCAAATTAATTTATTAATTAGAATATAAACATTATATCCAAAAATGCAAATATTGCAAAAAATGGTTTTGCTGCATTATCCATACAGCACCGAAAGATTGCAGTATTATTGCATAAATCTTACAGTAAAACATTGTAATATTGCGTGATAGTTGCGAAATATTTCTGCGATGTTACTGCAAGCTTATGACAACGTTGAAATGTCCGCCTACAAAAATATTATAATCAAGAGGCACGGTAGTGCCTCGCGCCAAGTTCACGCGCAACGAAGTGGCACTCGAACTGCGCGAGTACACTGTGCCTATTATACGCGAAAATCAGGTATTTCAGTAGAGGGGAGATTTTAAATCAGCTATTTTTCAATAACGACTGAACCGATCGACTTCTTTTTGGACTCCTTCGATTCGCGTTGAAAAATTGAAGGAAAAAGTATTCTGGGTACCGATTGTGTATTTATGCGAAGTAGTGAAAATTACAAAAGTGAGAAAGTTTACTAGTTGTCGACTAATAAAATCACAGATATTTTAGTAAATTTTCTCACTTTTGTAATTTTCACTACTTCGCATAAATACACAATTGGTACCCTGGCGTTTTTTAGTTTGTGGCTTGTGAGCAGAGATAATGAAAGATAAACAAAAATGTGTGTGAAATTCACGTATTTCGGAATTTGTCGTCTCCGGATCAAGAATGTGTCCAGGTTCTTAGTGCTTCCAAGAGATGGCGGTATGAGCGCTAACGAAAGAAAGGAAGAGAACTTTAATATGTGATGAGAGAGAGAAAGAGAGCAAGTGAGCGAATAAGTGAGCGACGATCAAACGAGCGAGTGACTGTGAGAAAGAGAGAGCGCAACAAGAGCAAGTGCGAACATAATTTATTTACATATATATAATACTTCTGTTTATTTAAGAAGAAAACCAACAGATGACAACCGTAAGTACAAAAAATATACGTACGCATATACGCATAACCACAAATCATGTATTAGGTTATGATTATCTTTCTTTGTAATAATGGTGTGTTACTTGCATAGGTAAAGAAATTGAATTTATTTTTTGGCAAATAATAGACTGTCTACGGCCGAACAAAAACTTTTGAAAAGTATTATCCACTATTACAGAATATTATTGAAAAAATGGTTGCTCATACGCAAGATTTCGAATCTCTGCCATAGTAAGTGTTTTCTTTTTCTCTGTTTTATCTTTTTGTTTAGCATTTTCTCTTTTTATAATTAGTTTTATATAATTGTAAACGTACAGTATATAAACATTTACAATATTTTCAAGGAATTGCCAATTGACAATTTGTTGCCTTTAATCGACTTGTTTCACAATGAAAGCATTAAAGTTGAAGTTTGTAAAACAGTCATAAAAGGATTGAATATGCAAAGCGGACCTATTACGGACTCCATTATCATAAATGCTCTGATATTTATTGCAACAAGGATAATGCACGATTCTGTTAGGTATGTCAATTCATTCACGTTCAATAATCTTTTGTCTGATTTATTTCTGGTAAAACCATATAAACATACGCAACATAGAGTGCTCTGACTGTCAAAGTATATATTATATATATGATGATATACAATATTATATTCCTCTACAAATGTCATATACAATAATGTCAATTATGGTTTTAAAGTTTTAATTTATGTCAGAATAGAAGGAATATATTCTCTACTACAGAAATTATAATAATTCATTTATCTATGTTCAGTGTGTAAATAGATTAGCAGTTGATACTAGTAGAAAGATAGTACATAGCCATCACACGAGAATTACGTCGGCATTTGTGCTGCATTCTGTTTTATATTACTATACCTTTATATAGTAACTAACTTTTGTCCATACGTGTCCATTCAATAATATTATTTACTATCTGGACAAGTTGTTCTTTTAAATCAATGTCTAGGTCAACAAGGTAAGCCACAAATTAGTTGCTTCATCGTTTATTCTTTTTTTTATTGTTATAACTTCATCATTTTATGTATCCAAATGGGGATTTTTCAGCTGATGCCTGTTTCAAATGCCGCTTTAAGTTTAGTACCAGAAATGCTGGAAACCATTGATATTGATGGAAGACAAAAAAGTTCGCGACCATATCTGCTTTCATACTTGTCGAGTTTCTTATCAACATTACTAGTAGTTCCAGTATGTGTGTATGTATTATACCTTACACATTTCGATTTGCACACAATTGTAAGATTGATGATATGTTATGTTACAATGTTGGTCCAGAACACGATGTAGTATTTAAAATAATGAGAGGCCTGCTGAATGCGGTTCAACGTTATTTCGAAGAGAACGCTTTGATCAAGTCACATTTATATATACATACATATTTACGTGTACTCGATCTTCTCTCATCTCAAGTGTAATACAGGAAAATTATCCGTTATCACATTGACAAGGTATTTAATATTTTTGTGTAATTACGAAATTAGCAAATTGATGCGACGCGTACAGTGTTTCAAAAATACTTGAGAAGTAATTAGAAATGGCATTTGCAGGTTGATTCAAACGATAAATTGTATGGATTTGATCAAAAATTTATTGGCGAAGTCAATAAACTTTGTTCGAAAAATGTCGAAGAACTTCTAAATCATCTCAACTATCTTGAATCTGCTGAGCAATTTGACAAACAATTTGCTCTAGTGCGTGAGCTGATCAATCAATTGTTTTATTATTCGTGCAGATTTGAAAAATCCTGCGTTGGCAAACATAGCTATAAATTTGTGACACTTGTCACGACATAACGCAGTAGATACGAAAGTATTAATTATGCGTATCAATTAGAACTTTGAATATTGCATATACTGATTTGTTTCTAATCTTTTCCGATTATTTCTTTGCATATGAGAGTAAAAGCTTATTATACGACAGAAAAGTCATCATCGAGAATACGAACAATTTGCTGATATACTATGATATATAGGAAAATGTTGAAATGAATGACAGTAATACATTAAGAACAATCACAACATAGTCTAAATACATTTTATTGGCAGTTCTTTTGGAAGACTTTTATAATTATATGCAACACACACTTTTCTGACTAGTTGGTTTTTCTATCAAGTCAATCAGCAACAATAGTAGAACAAAAGAGATAAAAGGATATAAAATATAATAATTAATTGGTAACTAATCATTATATACTGTGTGTGTGTACTATATGATTTTTATATATTACATCTCTTTTTATCTATAAGTCTACTTAAAGACTTGCACTTACTTTCTGTTTCTTTTGCTCGTGTTGCACTTTTCCCTGCACAATAAAGAAATAAATAAATATATATACATATGAAAGAGAAAGTGGAAAACGATGTACAGTGCGAAGCACCATATCGTGCGCCGTGAGGAGAAGTAGTTCTCCTCCGGCCGCCTCCTACTATCACGCGCCAGCGGCCCGAGATTTAATCCATATATCGGCAC
>NW_018020751.1:349335-352308 GCF_002006095.1 Pseudomyrmex gracilis
CTTTTCAATGTTCACGATAGTTTAATGATAACATATGCCTGTCGGTATTATTGGTAATCGCGTCGGTATGTATCATCGGTAACCGTGCCGATATATGGATTAAATCTCGGGCCGCTGGCGCGTGATAGTAGGAGGCGGCCGGGGGAGAACTACTTCTCCTCACGGCGCACGATATGGTGCTCCGCACTGTACATATATATATATAAATAGTAACTACAAATGATTTTATTATATTATGTATATTCTCTTTATCTGTTAAACAGATATATGTTTGGCTGTATGGAGCAAACGGATGTCGATGTGTGTGTTCAAAATTTAGTTTATTGCAATAAACTGTACAGTACAAAGCTTTCGACCTTTGGTTTAGGTCTTTCTGAGTGTAATAAAAAGACTCGCAAAAAAGGAAGAAATAGTGACGGTCGTCGTTAGGTGGTGATTAGTAGTCAGTGGTAAGACTAGAGGTTTGACCATCACTTTACAATATAAAGAAGTGACTGAAGAAGAATTAAAAAAACAGTGACTGAAGAAGAATTAAAAACAAAATAATATATATTAATATATATTAATTAAAAACATTATATAAAAACTAAACATTTTAAATTCATTGTATCAATAGGTAGACTTTGCCTTTTGTGAAAAGTCGAAACATAAAAAATAATTAAGACAAAAAAACTTGGCGTGGCTGCATTGAAAACTACAGCAGACGTGTTTTACCTGCGCGGTTTATATCACATACAAAACCAAACCAGTCAGCATCGCACTAAAAGTGAAATAATTCTTACATTAAGCAAATGCAAACTTTTGATAAGATTTTCACTTTTCCTCGTCTAGTTTACACAGAACAATGCTATTTCTCGGAAAGTATTTATAAAATAAATCTTTCATTTTTTTTACATTTACGATTAAGTCTATGTGTACATAAAAACAAAAAATTTGGTATAATTTACTTAAACATTTAAACAAAGTATATAATACTTTGTTTAAATATGCTAAATGTTGTGCAGCAGTTTTTTAAGTAAGTTAAGTAAAGTGGGGCCATTAAGCAATGTGGTGAGACACCACTGTCATTGCTCAATGATCTGGTTAGGTTGCAGGGCAGCAGCAGTTCTAGAAAGAACTGCTGGTTGCCACAGGGTGCGACACATCGCCGCATTGTCCGAAGTGCAACGCAGCATGTGTCGACACCGGCACCGGTAACTAGCAAGACCGTTGCTAGGACCGGTGGGCCTGCTGAATCGGCGCGATCGATCTACTATAAATCGATCGCGCGGATGAAGCAGAGCAGAGATCGTGATCAGACTGCTAGCTCAGTGGAGCTGTGTGGCTCCGCCGGAGAGTTTACCGCAGTGAGGAATAGCCGTGTAAGGAACGTTGAAGGAACATTTTAAGGAACTGGAGCAATAAAGATAATATTATAAGTTCAAGAATAGAACTTATTCTTCTCACCAACCAACTTCTTCGACTTTTAACAAATGCTAAAGAATGTGAGAATTACAAAATTTATTAATACTCCAACATTAAAACACAAGTACTTATGTATATAAATACATACCAGTAATGATTCAGAAAAGAAATTGTTACTTAAACAAACATTACTGATTAGTTATCATCAGATTCACGCACACGTTCATGATAAACACATTTTATTTACTAACTGAAGTGCACCCACGCCAAGTTTTTTTGCCTTAATTATTTTTTATGTTTCGACTTTTCACAAAAGGCAAAGTCTAACTATTGATACAATGATTTTATACTGTTTAGTTTATACTGTAACGTTTTTAATTAATATATATTAATATATATTATTTTATATAATGTTTTTAATTAAAATGTACACAAGTGTACTTGGTGCTACTTTTTCATATCACTTCTTTTGTAACGTAGGTTTTGTAAAAATAGTAAAAGTCTACTTGGTGCTACTTTTTGATATCACTTCTTTTGTAAAATAGGTTTTTGGAGACAGAACTCGTTATAAGGATTGTAGAAAAAAAATTTTGTAGTATGTAATTTTATAAAACATGTTTTATAAAAAAAATTTTTTATTGTAAACTAAACTACATTTTTCTTGCATACTAAAAAGTTTAAATACAATACGTATTGTGCGTGTACTTGGCGCCTGTTGTTACCTTTTTTGAAAAGGTAAGTTTTTGAGATTTAAGACTACAGTAATGTTACAGTGCAATGTATTTGTAATATTGAAACGCACAAATATGCAAAATGTTTCAAATTTAATAGATAAAACTTTAACAATATATAAAGACATCAGAGAGAGGTAAAAACTCGTTGCTAAATTGTGTAAGTTCATAATCTTTTTGCACTCAAAACTCATAATCAGATATCCGATCGAATGTAAAATGATTATGAATTGACGCAAGTGCACGGGTTTGTTTTCATGTCTTGGATATCTTTATATATTTCCAAAGTGTATTTATTAAAATTTGAAGTATCTTGCATATTAAAAAATTATGAACAAATTGTTGGTTTTATATAGAAATTAGTAAACAATTGTCTTTTGTCCAGTTAATATTGCTATTTTATTTTATTATATATATTGCATTTTACGTTTATATAATAACAACAGCTTTCTTCCTTTAAATTTTAATTTATTTTTGTTTGTCTTATGCTCTTAAAGATATATAGATAAACAGAAGACGACAAGTATGAATTATAAACGACCCAGCAAACAATTTGGTTGCAGGATGTCGCGGTTTTGTCGTCAATCACCGGCAAAATTTGTAGACAAAATCCATATCTATGTTGGTTTGGTTTGGTTTGGTGTAAGTATGGCTCTTGGACCGTAAAGATTAGTCCACACGCCAGTCTGAGTACATATTGGGTGTGTTTAGCCGAAGCTAGCGCTACGTAGCGCTACGTAGCGGCTTCATGTAGCAGTTGCAATTGCTGCGTTACTTCTGCTGGACAGTATTGCTACGCGCAGCGCTTTTTGTAAGCGCAAATATGTTTGTATACAAA
>NW_018020751.1:353803-363136 GCF_002006095.1 Pseudomyrmex gracilis
ATATGAATATTGCACAGCAACTTTAACTAAAAAGAACAGACTTAAAATGGCGACGAAATGTTGCAAGTTATTCTATTTAGTAAACCTCTTCCTACATGGAACATTTTTACTGACCACTTTTTTTCTCTATGTACTATCTAGTTAAGTCTCCTTATTCTTACTTCGTGATGCCATTGTAGTTTTTTACGACGGTTCAGCCGCTGGTTTTAGCCGTATTTCCACAAAAGTGGAACTCAAAGGCCGTTCTACATTAAACGCAATGCGACCGACGATGAATAGGGAGCAGATACAATTATTACAGGAGATCCGGGAGTTGCAAAGACGCACCTTAAGGTCGGACGCCGACAGCAGCGACACAGGCGAGCAACAGGAGAATGGCGAGCGAGAGGCAATGCAGGCGCAGGCGCAATTAGAAGCAATAATGGCGTACATTCGGGAGCATAGTGTGCAGCCAGAAGGAACCTCTGAATGTACCACCATTGATCATTATGATCCATGGTGGGAAAACAAAGAGGATTAAGATAGGATAGGAAAAAGGAAAACAACAACAAAAAGATTATAAACAAATAAAGCTGTTGGTGGGATCAAAAAGATTTAGGTAAAAAGGTGATGGACTTTAGGGATATTATTAATTAAATTGTAATAAATATTGTTTATGTACAAAGAATAAAAATATGCGCATAACGAATGTTATTATGATTGTACGAGGGTTTTGTTTGGCAATTAGGAAATTATTTCGCTTTAATATGGTCACGAGTATTATTATTATTATTATTATTATTAGCATTATTAGTATTATTGTGATTATTATGATCATTATTATTGTTACCATCATTATCATTACCATTATTATGATTAGAATGACTATAATTGTGATTATTATTGTTATGATGATTCTTCTTCTTCTTATTATTATTATAATTACTATAAAAAGAAGTATTAGGAGTTACGATTGCTAGGCGCTTCGCGAAGATTCCACACCATTACATAAATTCGGTGATTATTATTATTATTATCGACACCGCGACAAGACAAGAACCAGCCCGAAAATTCTAGAAGGCGAACAAGATGCGAAAGGAACAACAACAAAGATCTCCGGGGAAGTCCAGAAGGTTCCAATACGGGCAAACACTCGAAAGAGCAAGAAAATGGCTGGAGTGGGGGAGCCAAGAATAAAAAGCCAGGCCCGACGCAAGAAGAGGAAGTCGTGGTTGGACAGTCGAAAGTAGCGAAAAGCGAAGGAAAAGAACCGTGTAACGGGAATCGGGGTATCATCGCGATAATTCCCGAGTTGTAAGATTTGTAAAATAACGATTCGTAAAATTATTCAATAAATAGGAAAGAGCGCTATTAACCACCGGGCGGCAAAGCGAAAAATATTGTTACCGCGTAAAAGTGCGTGGTGAAGGCCAAGGAAGTGGTGTAAATAGTTGTTCTATAATTTAAGGAATAAAGAATTTGTTTAAACGGAAGTGATCTGGTAGTCAATCGATTTCCCATCCGGAATTAGCGCAGTTGTTCAAACAGTGCCGTGTGATTGGCTGAGGCAGCGTGTCGAGACGGAAAAGAAGTTAAAGACACCGGGTGCACGAATGGCTGTGAAACACCATTAAAACGGAGACGTCCATTGGGCAGCCGACGAATCAGTGACGAACTGACCGCGTCAGGGCGAAGTATCAGATTGGTCAGATTATTATCGACCTAACGAAGGTATTCTTGACCTGAGGTTTAAGGTAAGTATACATGTATCGCATTAGTACGAGCTGATAACATATTCAAAAAATCGACAGTCGAAAAGGCGAGTTGCATCGTGAAAGAATTCAAGCGAAAAGTTGAAAGTGGTGATAGTGAAAAGCGGTACGTAATTAAGCATATTCAATTAACATTAAAAATCTTGTTGGTGAAAGGGAATAAACCGTCTGGCGACCGTGAAAAAGATAGGACAGTGAGGTAGGAAGTGCAGCAGCATACGAGCGGAAAGTGCAGTTCCGGTCACAGCAAGTATCAGATCTCGTGGAATTGACCAATTGCAGAGTCAAATGAGCCAATCGACCAACGTGTTTGATTAGTTCCACGAGACCTGCTACTTGAGTTTCATTGAGAACAGCCTTTGAGTTCCACTTTTGTGGAAATACGGCTAAAATCAGCGGCTGAAACCGTCGAGAGAAACTACAATGGCATGGCCGCTCTCAGGTTTCTCTCTGTTTGTATACTGGTTTTAACGATTATTCGTAGATCACAGCGCGTATTGTAGACTAGGCTTGCTCCAATCGCAACGGAGCACACTGCATCGAGGGAGACAAGAGTTGGTAGGGAATTTTGTTGGATAGCAGAGAGGTTTAAAGAGATTTAGTGAGGCATGGATTCTGAGGATTAAATGGAGATTTTTGTGCTAGTGACAAATTTGTAAAGAGCGTGCATAGCACGCAGGTTATTAGAAAAGGCAATATCGGTAATTTTTGTGGGCGGGCTAAACCAGCAATGATACAAGTCAATAACAAGCTTGTCAGATTCATCTTTGTATTTCGGGCAATTAAAGAATACATGATCAATATCTTGGCGAGCATGGCCGCACTGACAGGAGGCGGAAACCGAAATATCCTTGTCAGCCAAATGCGCGTTGACCCTGATTTGGAAGGACCTGATACGAGATATTAGACTTACTAAAGGTCTTGGAAGGGGTTTTTTGAAGCACTCATGCCAGGGTTTCCCCAGAGGTACTCTCTTGGCATCAAAATACCTTTTACCTTTAAGTTCCGACTCCTCAAGGAGGAGGGCACGGGAGTCACCCACCAAGCCAGAGCGCAGCGTAGAGAACAAAGCCCTTACGCCACACCTCTCACTCGGACCGAGGACCGACTGACTAAGTGCCACCTTGGCATAGTGGACAGCTCTGTCGTTGCCACGGATTCCCTTATGGCCTGGAACTCACACAAACTTTACGCGAGCACCGCGAGATTGTAATCTATAGACAAATTTCTTTATTTTATAAATAACCGGAGAATGGACACCCCGAGGATCTGCCGACTCTAGACACCTGATCACACTGAGGGAATCGGTGGCAACAGCCACCCGACCAAAACCAAGCTCCTCCACGTATTCGAGGGCGCAAAGGACCCCGGCAGCTTCCGCGTCAAATATGGATGACAGGTCGTGTATCCGCGCGTAATGAACTAGATCTGGATCATAGAACACTACCGCATAACCGGTCCTAGGTGGAACGCCTCCTACTGAAGGTTGCAGCGATCCGTCTGTGAAAAAAACACGGCTTATACTCTCTTTGTTTATGAAGGTAGAAAAGGAACTTTGTGGAAAGGGAGAGGTACGTAGATGAAGGCCGACCTCTGAATCAACTTCACAACTCAAAAACCTAACTAGGTAAAGAAAGCCGAGAGGACCTGGAAGGGAGAACTTTTCAACCTGACTCGTGAGGGGGGCCAGTTTAGCCACCTGATCAAACAGATCAAAACAGTTATCTGTGCAAATAGGTTTCCAGTTTGTGCTGATCTGAGAGAACACAGGACTCAGGGGACGACTAGACCGAGACGTAGTTTTACATACGTACCTGCACGTCAGATACTTACGTCTACATACAAGCGGGTGGATGTTGGTACTATCCAAGAAAACGTTGGTGGGAGTAGTGCGCATAAACCCACATATCAAACGAACGCACGAGTACTGCAGACGATCGAGGACGAGACTCTCTCGAGCACCAAGGGGGGACACCACCTGGCATCCCCAGTCGAGCACGGACCTTATCAGGCCCTTGTAGGCTGTAGACATGACGCTGGGATGAGCACCCCACGTAATACCTGAAATGGCCTTCAATATGTTAATGCGAGACACCACTCGTCTCCTGACTTCGGACACATGTCGCTTCCACTTTAAGGAGTAGTCCAGCCAATCTCCGAGAAACCTGACTGACCACTCAAGTCGGATAGGAGTTCCATTTAACGAGATTTTGATTTTCTTGGACTTAAGAAGTGACTTTGTGTTACGAAGGGAGTTCAGGGCAAAAAAGGTGGCCGTCGATTTTTCAGGAGACAGCCTGAGGCCGAGCTCCTCAAGATAAGAACTAAGATTGCGTAGTGATATGTTGAGCTGTTGAGAGACGTACTCGATGGAGGAATGAAAACAATAAACAGCGATGTCATTAGCATACATAAGTATGTTGACGGAAAGAGGAAGACAAGACTCCACAGTCGACACATACAGACTGAAGAGCAGTGAGCTAAGTACTGACTCCTGGGGTAAACCTCTAGAGGTTGACCTACTTTATAGAGGCATCCCGGAAATATAACCCTCCAAGTTTCTAGACGAGATAACGAAGAATATAAAACCGAGGATCTTGTCTGGAAAGCCCAGAGCCGACAGCATGGAGAGCAGAGTAAAAGGTATAACATTATCAAACGCGCCCTCAACATCCAGAAACACTGCTCCCGTAATCTGCCGAGTATTGTTAGCGATCTTGATTTGCGAGGTCAGAACTGTCAAAGTGTCTATACACGACAGGCCTCTGCGGAAGCCAAACTGGAAGGAGGGAATGATGCTACCATTTTCAACCCACCACTCTATGCGCTTACACATTACTTTCTCCATGATTTTAAGAAGGTTGTTAGTTAGGGATATAGGCCGATAAGAGCCTTTCTTCTCCGGTTTAGGAATGAAAACTACGAAGTAGTCACTCCACTGTTCAGGATACGTTTTCCTGCTAAGCATGTCATTGAAGAGATTAAGAACGACCAAGTGGAGAGCTCGGGGAAAATGTGAAATAACGTTGTTAGATATTAAATCAGGGCCAGGAGCCGACTTGAGTTTAATTGAGCGGATGACAGCAAAATACTCCTCCAGGCTGATGGGAACATCCATAAACGAGCTATCCAGAAAGCTAGGGGGTTTATGGATGTTGGCCAGTATACTAGTACAAGGTGGGGCCTCTACTCGAGTCAATGGAGCAATCTTATCGAAGGCTTTACAACACCCTTCGACGTCAACATTACTACGATTAGACTCGTTGCGTTGATAACTCCTAGCGTGTGAAAAGGCATGAACCGTGCTCCACCCAGAACCAACGTCAGAGTTGGCATGTAGGGAGCTGCAGAAAGTCTTGAAGGCCGAATGCTTTTTCCGGCGAAGAAAACGAGAAACCTCTCTAGACACCCGGATATACTCGTTCAAGTTACGCAGGCTTGAATTGGCTTTGTAAGAGGAGAAGAGCAACCTTCTACGCCTCACCTCTTGTGAGCAAGAGTCGTCCCATCACGGCGAAGGAGGCTTTCGGGTAGGACGCGACGAAATGATCTTCCTAGCGCCAGACACCTCAAGGACTGAGATGATTTGACTTACGAGAAGTGAGTAGTGAGATGTCTGCTCGACATCTTGACCAGCAGCTCCAACACTAAAATTACTGGCAAAGGAGGAGCACAGCTCCTGAAACACGTCCCAGTCAACATTTTTGGTGGAAATGTAGGGACGACAAGGAATCTTGCCGTAAAACCTACTGTTAACACTGGTGAGAACAGGGTAATGATCACTTCCATAGAAAATCAATCACCTCCCAGTGACAGTTAGGAAGAAGGTTACGAGATACCACCGTGAGATCAATAGCCGACCTACGTGAGAGGTCCGACGAAGACCAGGTGTAGCTGCCATTGTTTAGGAGAGCAAATGGGGAGTTGATGACAGGTAGTTCAATTCTACTTCCTTCAACGTTGCAGGAGGAGGAAGCGCTACACCAGAGAAAGTTTCTGCCGTTAAAGTCACCACATATAACCGCAGGATCATACGCTGAACACGTCTGGAAAAACAAATTCCAGAAGTCAGGGTGCGTGTAAGAACCAGAGTTTTTAGAAGGATTGTAAATAGAAAAGACGTGTAGATACTGAGAATCAGTGAGATAAATCTTAGCCGCAATAATTTCAACAGAGTTATCGCGACAGAGGTTTAACAGATACGTATTGTCTACGAGCTGGAATTTAAGATGTTTCGCTACAGCTAAGGCCAAATCTCCACCATGGCGATTGCGATCCGAGGATACCACGTCATGGCAGGGTAACGTGGCAATTAGGAGTTAAGAACGTTTTGCTGAACGCGGCAATTTGAACACAGCTCTCGTGAAGGAGCAGTCTAGCATCATCGAGTTTTCGAGGCAGGGAACGACAGTTCCACTGAACAATTTTTACTGTTTGAGCATGAGCCATCTGTTTTGGTAAAACAACTAGAAGAAGAGAAAATAATGACGACGAGAGCTGTGAATTGACAACTTAAGAATGTGTACGTGATTTACTGTGATATTATGTTACAGATTGTGTTTACAAGATCAGGTAGACTATTTTCATCTTGTGGCAGAGCTTTGGATGTACTGTTGAAATTTAGAATGGCGGTGACTATCTCGCTACGAATTCGAGGTAAAAGGGAGCTAAGGCGACCAGAGCCGTCCACACGACCCGGGGAGGAGTCAGGGAGCGTTTTCTGGCCAAAACCTCCAGCATCAGCTAACGGCATCTGCCGCGGAGCACCAAGGGGGAGTTCCGTAAGGAAGGGCATCAAAGTGCCCGCCTTAACTTTGTCAGCAAATGAGAGTACTGCAGCATGGCCCACCCGCGGCGTAACAGTTCCCGATGAAGAAGAGGAATTGCCCACACGGGGAGAGCCGCCGCCCACAGGAGTCAAGTACGAGTTGCTTCCACTACTCACTGTATCGCTCTTTCGAGAGCGTGCTGAAAACTTGAACACACCATCATTTGGGAAGTACTCTCCCAGAGAGGGTAAAGAAATTGAAGATCCCCCACCCTCTCGAGAGCGCACCGTCCCGGCGCGCGCGCAGTACACCACAGCTGCTTTGGCGTACGGAAGATTTTGATACGCTTTTTTTTTGTGAATTTCCTTCTGTCTAACGAACGCCGGGCATTTCGAGTCCGAGGCTTGGTGGCCCGTGTCCCTTAACTTTGCTCTAATGCAGTTAATGCATTCCGGCAAGTGACTAGAACATTCACGCTTGGAATGTCCCGACTTTCCACACTTCTCACAACACACCTCGTCAGTGTTGCCCAACTGTTTACAAAAGAAAGCAAAATGTCCCAGCCTTTGGCAGAAACCACATCTACGTACTTTGTATATATAGGGGTACAAGAAGACCCTTTTCCCCATATATATACAGGACTTAGGCACAAACTGAGACCGAAACCTTAAAATATAACAACTGGTAATAACTAGTGTCGGCACACCATCCTTGTTGAATACTTTTCTTTGCATTCGGACTGCTTCGAAAAAGGGGGTTCACAAAACACCCCACCCAGGGGGAGGCTTAATATTGGCGACAATGTCTTCAGCAGACTCATTCTCGTCAACACCTCTCAGCACGAACTGTTTCACCATTCTGAAGCTAGGGACGAAAGCGACCCACGTGTCGTGAGGTGTAATTTTTTCGGCCACTCGGGCAAAGGACTCGACAAACCTGTTAGCGTTTGCTCCTGTTGGAAAACACAGAGAACTTGTTTCTGCCAATAGACTTGAGGTCATAAGCATGTTGAAACGAGGCGTAAACAAGCGAGATAAGCTTCTTACCTAATCTGAGAGCGTTAACAGCGTTTTTACCTGAAGAGTTGTTTGTCCCGGGGGCTGCGGAAGAGGGCCCCGGGCGGCAGCGCTTGACATGTACCAGAAAAGGACTCTTAAAGTCCGGGTTGTATCTGTTGGCCAAGAGAGACCTCTGAGTATCCGACAACGGCGCATTGGACCGTTTGCTAATAGGAACTGTAACCTCTATTGACCGTTTAAGGCCCGATTTATCAGCACCCTGACAGGTAGGCACGGCCACAGGAATAGAAGATCCCCCCTCTCCTTTGGATGGGGGAGGATCCGCACCCGCGACCTGAACGGCACCCCCCGCTTTCGGGGGAGGCCGAGAGGTCCTCACGTCACTATCGACCTCCATACCGGACGTCGCGGGCAAAGTTGAACCTGACAAAGCACAGAACACGTAGCGAAACTCGTAACAGTTAACGAAACTAACCGTTATCGCAAGGCAAGATGGCGGCAATGCCGGCCGGTAAAAAGTGATACAAAAATCACAAGAGAATTGCCGTGAAAACGGCAGATTTGATAATCAAACTGGAAAATACTCACAGTAGAGTAATATCCGACTTGACTGTCTGTCACAGGCACTCGGGAAGCAGGAGTGGGCACAGGGAAAGATAACCGAAGTCTCCGCTTGACGCGTCTAGTGCGCTGTCTCAGATGCGAATAATCTATCTGATTTCTCATTAGGACATAGACGTATAATATATAGACTGCGCGTTTGGCTGAAAAGATGTCTTCAACGTTGAGAGAGACAACATACTTTGAATAGTAACTCTTTCTCTGTCTATCATTTACCCCTACTTTGTTAGACAAAGATGAGGCTACTATTCAACACCAGCTGTCTCTTTCTCAACGTTGAAGACATTTTCTTAACATGGCAAAGGTAGGGAACGCGCAGTCTATATATTATACGTCTATGCATTAGGATAGGTTTGGTGCATATATGGCTTAAAGGACTGAGTTAAGTTAGTCCATACGCCATTCTAAGACTTTTAATCGTGGTTTATTTTGGTATGAACACCGTTGATCTGTTAGGGCGACGTCCCATTGAGCGGAAAGCCATAGCGGAGCGGAATACGCGGAATCAGCGCGACTAATCATAGCCATTCCGTCCTTTTCGCGTTGTTCTGTTTAATTTTACCGCTGTAATTTGCAGAATAAACAAAGATAACCTCGATATGCGAATAGTATTTAGTGTTAGTATTTAGTGTAGGTTAGTTTTTTTTATATCTAGAGAAAAATCATTAAATGATTGTTATGTCAGAAAAAAACACAGTTTAATCAAAAAATACGCTTCAATAACGATCAAGGAGACTCAGAATATAAACCAATCAAATATTTCGCTAGTATGAATGAAAACTTAAAGAATACAAATTCTAATAGTAAATTCATTTTTCACAAAGATGTAGAATTTAACTTTAACCNTCCAGACACAAATCCTGACAATTCATTCCATATCCACATAGAACCACATCATTTTGAACAAAAGNAACCGTTTGACATAGAATTTAATGAGAGTTGGTTTCTCAATCTCACAAATCACACAATTCCTAATGATGTTAAACATCTCATTCAACTTGGTGATAAGTTTTGCTTACCTATCAAACATATTAAAAATAAAGTTGTAATTGAGACGATCAAGGATGTCGAAAACAATATCAGAAAATTAGATCCTATAACAAAAACAAAAATCCGTAATCAGACGGTTTCCTATCTCAATAGTATTTTACATGATAAACAACCACTTAACAA
>NW_018020752.1:0-77854 GCF_002006095.1 Pseudomyrmex gracilis
ATTGTATCGGCATTCACCGATATGGACCGTGACGCATTAAAGCGTGCCTGCGCACGATTCAGACCGAGAATGGAGGCGATCATTCAAGCAAGCGGGGGATATATTGAGTAAATATATTATTTATGGCCTTACAAACAGTGGAGCTAAACAAATTTTGTAAATCTTTTCATTGTAGCAATAAAACATATTTAGAAAAACATATATAATTTGTCCGGATTTTGGATTCCGCACCCTGTAGAGTTGTCCACGCGAGAATCTAACCTCGAAGGTTAACAGCGAGTATAGTCCGGAGGACCGGGTGCGTTTCGTGAGATGCAATTTATATCTCTAAGGACATTTTCCATCATGTTTAATATTGTGAAAATAATATAAAATATTTTTATGTAAAATATATTTAAAAGACAAACCTTACACCAAGTAACACTTAAAAAGGAAACAAATATTCATGAGTGAGGGAAGTTTTAGCTAGCTGATCAAATCCAGCAGCTGTTGGAATATGACCTCTATATCGTTGTTATCGTCGTTGTTTATCAATATATCCCAAACGGTCACGTCGTCCAGATCGCACTCCGTTTCCGAATCATCTATACCTGCAATTGAATCCCTAGTTCGATATGTGTCTCAAACACGAGCTCTTTCACAAACACTAAGTCAAAGAGAGAATTGAAGTAGAATTTTTTTTTTTTATATCCCACCTGGTATGTAGACCCAGCCGCGCTTTTTTCTAATTTCATCGGGACAAACTATGCGTATTGTTTTGCAAGCGTCTCCGAAGTTTTCCTTAAACCACTTAATGTCTGTTTTTCTTCTGGCATCGCTCACTATCCATACCGCCTTCTCGCGTGCTAAAAAAAAAAATTTAATAACAATTCCGTGCTCGCATAAAAATTTAGTATGTTTTGTGCGTTTGCCAGCTTTTTAATGTGTGTAACTTTTTGATAAAAGATAATTCAAATGATAAAAAAGTACCGTTGTACATGTCAATGGCGGCGCGACAAAAATAACCGTAATCTTTTTTTCTCATGTCTTCTCCCCATTTAACCATTTCGAGTCTGTACTTTTCTTTGTACTCTCCGTGTCCCAGTAGTTGATCGATGTCGAGATTAAGATACTTTGCCCAGTGCGTTTTTATGGGTCCCGATAGTCGTAGTATCGCGCTTTTTTGCGGACCAAGTCTGAAATTCATACACGCGAAAATTCAAATTTTATTACGTAGTAACATTCTTTCATCCTGGTGTTTTTTTACTAGTCTAGGTCAGGTCGACCAACTCCAATTGATTCGGGCTGCGTTCGGAGAGCACGCTATCAGCGCTACTATTGCGTCATTCTATCTTTGTTTTACATCTAATGAGGAATAAAGATAGAATGATGCAACAGCGCTGATAGCGCGCTCCCCGAACGCAGCCTCGGAGTAGGTATGAAGTTCAAATAGCGTCGTTCTATCTTTGTCCGCGTTTGACGAAGGAATCGAGATAGAACGACGCGCTTCGGAAGCATTTGTAGCGCGACTTGGACTTTGTTCCACGGCGAACCAAAGTTGGTCGAACTGACTTCGTGTCAACTTTTGCTCACGAGTGACGTTTTGTTTTTTTCGCGATCGACTAAAAATTAATTTGCAGACACGTACCTCTTATACAAAATATCGGTAATATAATCCTTGCCGGATTTTCTCTTGCCACTGAATAACAAAACTCTGTCCGGTTTCGTCAAACCACTCGTGCTCGTCATGTCACCGCTCGTTTCCAGTGTCTGCATCGCAGCCATATTGACACAAAAAACTGTATAACATTACACCACTACAACTACGAACAAGAGAACGTGAAAATAATTCACGTGTATCTTTGAAACTTGTTGATGGTATCAGTTGTCTGATAGAGAAAGAATTTTATACATGTAGGAAACATACAGGAAGCTAGATGTTGGGTTTAAAGTAGTTTGCTTTAGTTAAAAGTAATTTTTTCTTTATTTTAAATTATTTAAAAATTGGTAATTAGCATATTTATTTAGCTTTCTTCGCTTCGCGAAGAGCCTTTCGCTGTTCTGCTCTCTTTAACTGAGCTTTCGGTTTCAGATTATGTTTCTTTGCAAAACGTTGGTTCCTCAAAAATTTCAGGTCCATCTGTGGGAGAAAACAATTAACAATTAATGTACGTTATATTCATAAGATATATAAAAAAATTGTCCCAATGAGAAGGTAAATATAGTTTTAATTAAATTTGTATGTACGCTAGATTAAAATAATTTATTACATGTGTGTACTGTATGTTAAAATAAAAAGTTTTATATCATATTTACAACATTTTGTAACCCTCCCCTTTATTTTTGTACTAAATATTACCTAAGATATAAGTAAAATATTTAAATAAAAATATAACTATAATAACAAAGTAATTTCAAAAACTTACACCAAGAGTTGATTCGTGCCTGTACCTTTTAGGCTTCTTAATGCCATTTCGGTGTGCTTTTCTATCTATGAAACAAAACAAAGAAAAATGTTTGATGTACGAGAAATGTTAAAACTTTATGTATATCTCTAAATTATATTCTCTTTTTGAAAAGTTAAGATTATTCAGATATGTGATCAGCGTAATCATATCTAGTTTTTTTTTTTTTATCAGTATTTGATTGCAAACACTTGTAAACTTACTTTGATTGTGATTAGTGTGATTCTTTGACTTAGCCATTCTTCAGACTTGATTTACCACGTTCTGAAATAAACAAATATTTTATTTTACTTCAAAACATTGTGCGTCGTGTTAGGTTATGTGAGTTTTCAAAAAAAAAGTTATCATTGCTAAAATGTCCTTATGTGTATTACAGTTTCGAGAAAATATACAGCTAATTGTTATTATGATTGATAAAAGTGTTGCAAGTTTTCAAACGTGCTACAATTATATCAGATTGAACGGATATTCGATAAAAAATTATAAACCTTGGAAACACCACAGTCAGAAATCCTCGGAAAGGGAAGTCTCTCTCGAGAGAAAGTTCACGTGTTCGCTGCAAACCTGGAGCGATGTCAGCGCACTCTGATAACACTAAAAATGGTTCGGATCTGTGCTAAAATGGCTGCGTTTGACCAGAGAAAAGAATGAGAGCGGCCAAAAAAGCCCATTAGTTTATGTATATATAATATGTTTATATTCATTATAAACTGATTAAGATAGAATGTTCTGCATTGTGTTCTTTTGTACACACACATATCTATTCTATATTATTCTTATAGTAAATGCGATATGTAATATATTATTTGCTTTTATTAGAAGATTTTTGTTTTTTTTTTTTACACAGTGTAATACACGTTTTTCAACTATATATACCTATACATTTTTATATACAACAAGAGGACACAGAAGAAAATACACATCTTGAAACTCGCATATAAGTGGTTCTACATTTTGAAATAACTCTGTTTTCATGCGAGACTAAAATCTCGCTTTGATTGAAAATATATGGTACATTGTAATCTCAAAGAATATATAATTCATGCATCACAAAGTTTTATATCACAGTCAAACTATGTATCTACCAATAGTGGTTCAATGTTTAAGTTTCACATATGAATTTAAAAGCGGTTGTCCGCGAGAAAAAATATCGTCGTGATTTTTTTTTTTTTCGAGATAACTATTCTATCACTTAAATAAATACAGATAAAAACAAAATTAAAAAAACTCTATTCGCTATTATACACATGTAAACTAATTGTGTACTCCGCTCGAGTAATCGTATTTTTAAATGGGATATGCATTTTTGTATTTCTCTCTGTATATCGAAACTTAAAAAAAACTTGCAAAATTGATATAAATCGACTTGGGTGAAAAATTTGTTTTTATCGTAATAATTATTCCTCTCAACTTGCGAATGTGGATTATGTTGCAAAATGCGACAGAATGAATGTGAATTTTCACAGACCCATCAATTGTTTCTGCAACGTAATCCAATCCGCAATTTTCTGTTGAATCTTTCGCTTCTCCAACAAGACCGTGGCGGCCTTTTGGAACTTCTCCTCGTTTCGACGTATGTACATTCTCGCGTCTTGCTCCATCTGGCTGATCTTCTCGGGTCGGATCTCCACCATAGATAACATTTCCGTCAAATACGGATTGAATCTGAAGTAAATGTGATCGGGCAGCAGATCGTTAAGCATCGTGTGCACAGCTGAAAAAAAAAAATAAATAAAAAAATTTACGTCTCATTGTTACACAGCTTCAATTTTCACTCTTCACAACAAAGATTTTATCAAGTTTAATTTCCTCGCGCTAAATCTTTTTTAATCGTTTTATCACCTTCTGTGTCAGTGGCACTGTCCAAGATCTTGTAAAATTTCTCCTTCCAACTCGAGATCTCGATTCGAGATTCTTTCTCGCATATGTGATGCGGAATCCGACCAGTTCCGAACGACACGACACACTGAATCGGATTGTTCGGCCACAGTTGTCTGGCCTCGTGAATCGCCACGGCGCACGGATTGTTCACCAGAATACCTGAGGGGCAAACATTTTTGAAAAAAAAACGCTCTTCTAAAATACTCGACGACAAATTTTATTAGACGCAATTTTGCACGCGTTGTTCCAACTAACCACCATCCTGATGAAGATATTCGCCGTACTTGAATTCCTCGAAGTAACTCGGCGCGGCGGCCGACGCCCTCACGGCTTCCCACAATTTTTGTTTGTGACATCCCATGTACTGGCTCTCCACTCTGTGCGGTAGAGTGTAATTTCTGAACACGTAGGGCATGACACGCTCGTGATTCACCACGGCGGATACCGCTGAAAACTGTGAATTGTTCGCGTTAGTCAAACGACTCTCTCTCTCTCTCTCTTTGGTACTTATGTCGATCATAAGTTCACACATTTTTAATCGCTTTGTGTCAAAACTCAACGCACCTTCGGCGCATTTGGATCGCGCATAGTTTTGATAAGAATTTTGTCGCCCAAGTGTTCCGCCAACAATTGTTCCCACAAGGCGGTGTCGTAGTACGCGTGGCTCCAAACCAAACTGCTCGTGCCCTTTATGGCGCTTTGCGTGAACACTCTGATGCTCAGTTCTTTGTACAATCTCGACACTTCCTCCAATGACTTCCTTTTGTGTCCCCCTGCGATATCGAGAAGATAATCGATAAAAAAAAAAAAAAACCGGAATCAACAGAGAAACATTTTCCACTTGCAACTTATACGTAACAAAAAGAAGCCATTCACATGTAGCAATTTATGAATCTGTACAATTTTTACCTTGCAGACCATCCTTCGGCAACACTACACATATGGACAACAAGCAAATTAGTACACACGGACGTACAACACACGTGTCACAGAAATCAGACAGATGTTAATCGAACGAACGGATTTGGATGTGAAAGGATGATTTTAATTCGATTAATTACCCAACACAGCGGCCAGAATGGCGCCTGTGCTCACGCCGCATATGTAATCGAACATTTCGTGAGTCTTCTTTCCCGTGAGCTCTTCCAATTTCTTCAACATCTCGACAACCAGAACTCCGCGGATGCCGCCGCCGTCGATCGACAGAATTCTGATACCCCGTCCGGGCGGAGGATCAACGTGACCCATTACCGCGAGCGCCTCTCTGATGGACGCTACACACGTGAGATTGATTTTCAAATCAATCGTCGTCGCAAATTCATAAATGACGAACAATTAGAGCGAAAGAATTCGCGCGAGCAAAGTTTTTTTCTCTTCTTCGAATTTACCTCTGATCTGTTCGTCCTTTGTTTTCTGACGAGCTTGCAGCAAGATCGTGATCGCTCCCTCTTTGATCGCGTAGTGTCTGGCGTCCGGATACTGATCTATGTGCGCCAACAAGTCCTCGATTCTACGCCACTTAGAAGCGTTCGACTCGGCCGACACGATGCTGTTCAAAACGTGACGCGTGCGAGACGCGATGCTGTGCTTCGGAATGTTGCTGCGCACTTTCCACTTCGGTATCACGGTGGTGCTCCGCGTGATCTTGGGCGACAACTTCAGAAATAACGCCGAGAGAATCTGGGGCACGGTCAAGTTCTCCTTCGGTTCCACCTTGACATCGGACGTTCCATCTTGTTTCGGAATTTGCTGCGCGGAACAATGAGAGATCAATCAATTGATTAGTGAAAAGTGTGTGTAAACAAGTTTTTATCATCGCGTGTTGCTTCACACACACACACGCATATTACTTTTGTTTACAAATAAATCATCACCTGTTGCGGTTTCTGTTGCAGAGCGGAATTGTCCAAAACCGTTTCACGAGTCATCAGCCTAACGTCGGCCTTGTTCTTGTCCTTTTGCTGGGCGTTCAAATTCTTGCTTGGGTCGGAGGAATTAATGGATTCGGACGACGACAATTTTCTTATCGCGTCGAACTGCGAGTACGTCAGTTTCTGAAGAGAGTCAAGCCACTCCTTGGAGAGATTGAGCGGCTGATTCTTGTCGTGACTTTTGTTCAGATAATCCCTCAACTGCGACAGAAGTTTCCACTGATTTTGCATCGACATAGCGACTTTCTTCAAATCGCTCGCGGAACGCAAGATCTTGTTCGCAACGTTCGTTACATATCCGTCTTTGCCAGCCGCGCTGTCCTGCGTAAATTGTCTGCAATCGAAATAATAAATCAACATTGGTCGTTATCGCACGTGATAAATAATGGACGAGCAAGCAGTCTTTCTTTGTTGCGAGGACACTGTGGAAATAATTAATAATTAATTAAGTTGAAAGAGAGAGAGAGAGAGAGCGAAAGTAATAACCTCAACTCGAGAACGTTCGAAAGACGCGCATTTTCTGAAGATATTATTGTATTTTTATTGTTGCATCTCTCGTTTTTTTATTCTGTCGTCACAATTAAAATTTGTTGCTTGTCTAACGGATTACCGAGAAACAGTAGGTAGGTAGATGTGACTCATATTCCGAATAGTTATGCAGAAACAACACAACAAAGCGCGATCACATCGAAAGTTCGCGTCGCCACTGACGCGCATGCGCGCCCGACGCCATGTTTTTCCACACCGACAATCTGTCAAAGTCAGCTGATCGATGAAAAAACTCTCTCGCGACGATATATTTAGGTATTATTTAATTTCTCTTCGCCTCTATCTTGCGATTAATTGGCGCACAGAGACGGAAGAAGAACACGTCCGAAATGAGAAATCATTGAAACTACGATCAAAAACGCGAATCGTTCAATTTTTCTTTCGCAACCCTAACCTTTCAAAAAAAAATCTCTTGATCTTTAGTTGCGCCTTCGTATTATTATTTTAAATTAAAAAATTGATTCCGACAAAATTCGACAAAAATCGAATCTTGAAAAATCAAGTTTTGGTTCTTTTGAACAAAATATTCGTCGATTTCGAGAGAGAGAGAGAGAGAGAGAGAGAGAGGTACATATTTCTTTATCTGCGATTTAATTAACAAATTTCCTGTAACTTTTCTAATTTCAGCGCAGCACATATACGAATCGAATTTCATCTCACCTCGTTAACAGAACGCACTTCTGGCAATGCGTCACGTGTCTATTAAAAGCCATCGCGGGGTTCAAACACACACGCGAACTAAACAGATTTCTTTAAACGTCAAACAATTTAAATTTGCAAACGAATTTGCGCTCTTCTAAATCGGAAATGTTTTTTTTTTCGAGTTGAAAAGAGAAAAAAAATCGCGTGTACGCGAGGAATATATCGATTCGTCGCGACGATCTCTTTATTTGAGGGAGGCACCGTTGTTTCGACGAAAAATCAAATCGTTCGATTACGTAATCGAGACGAGAAACAACTCTCGGTTTCTAATCCGCGCAATCGATATTTGGCTCTCGCTTCGCGACGCGCGAGAAGATCGAATCCGGCGGGATGACGCGCGTCGAAGACGGCGCGATCGGTGTGTTACTGAACGTGACTACCGCGTCTTCGCGGTTCTTATACGCGTCGAAAAGCAACACGTGACGCGCGTGTCGTGACATTTTTCGACGAGCGACGTGCCTCGCAAGTGAGATCGTACGACGGTAACCCGGCCAATCGGTGATCGTCCGCTCAAATTAAGTTCCGCGTTATATAGAGCATATATATGTATATTGTGAAAAACAAAAAACAAAAACCGCGATGTTTGTCAAAAACAGATTTTCGCCGGGTGTATTTTGTTGTCAAAAAAAAAAAAACAAACAAACAAACAAATTGCGGAATCTTGTCAACCAAGAAGTTCGTCGACTCGATCGAAAATCTGTCGAACCCAAAAAAAAAAAAAGAAACAAATCGTATCGATCAGATCGGCAGATTCTCTCGAATCAATTTGTCGGATAACATCAGCAAATTCCGCTGGCGAATCACAGGAAACCCTCCCCCCCCGGGTTGTGCAAATTCGTCGTCTCTCGATCTGCTATCGGTGTGTTTCTTTCATTTTGTTCGCCGGGATGCCAGATGATATCTCGGTCTCGTAATCCCACGGGGGGATTACGTTCCCGTGGGATTGCGATTCTATTAGTAGAATCACGAAATTTTTCGTACGCGTTCTCCTCTCGGACAAAAATGCGCGCGCAGCGGCAGCAGCGTGTCATTTTAACGCGATTAGAGCGCAATAAAAATATTAAATACGCGCAATCGAGCAATTACGTACCGGCGTTGCCAGACACTGACATTTTCTTAACAAGTGAAAAGTTAAGTTGTGATATCTGACGAGTTTTAAGTAAAACGTGCGTTTTCTTTGTTTTTTTTTTTTTTTTTGCGAAATAGAAAAGTCGTAAAATTGCAACAATTACATCTTTGTCACAAGATTATTACCGCGTCGCCATCAGGCGCGCGAACGATTCGCGTGGCGAAATAAACAACAATTATGCGTATATATATATATATCACTTTTGAAAAACAAATTAGATATATGTGCTAAAAAATATGTCAATTGAATACGCGCAACTGCGTTTATCTTAACGCAGTTAGAAGCGAGCAAAAACACACTCGTTCGATCTATAAATAATTTATATTTGTTATTTTTCAAGGAAACAACAACAAGACGCGAAATGACGAGATTTGATTGCCGGCGTTACACCAGGACGTGCTCTCGGGGGGGGCACGTGTGCGGAATCGAACGACGTTGGACGTCGTCGCGCAAATAAATAGCGAGAGATGAGCGAACGACTTCCAATTGGTCACGCCCGCGTAACCTTTTACGCTGATTGGCCCGTCACACGGAGGCTCGACGTATTTGTCACGTTCGACGGAAATTGGCTCCCCTTGTGTTACTCGCGCGCATCGGTCATAAGATCGCTTCGTCTTCGACGAACAAGATCTTGTGAAATCGGAACCAAGTATGAACAACATGTTTTGCATCTATTTTGTTACTTTAAATAGCGTAGCTAAAAAAAAGAAAAGAAAACGAAAGACTCGCTCGCGCTTGACGAGGAGAGACGCGCACTTCCTCTTCGATCCGCGATATATCGTTGTAGCTTTCGCTATTGTGCGCGCGGATGTACACCGCTATATATATATGTATATATATTCTCTCTTGCACGGGATCTTGAAAATCCCACGGGATTGAACGGGCGGCGAGTCGTTCTTCAGGCGAGCTTCATTCTGCTGAAAGGCTCGTTTACGCGCGAACCGCGCGGTTTGTTTCTCCCGAATCGATGATCGCTTTCCGCGTTCTGTCCACCGGATTTCCTAGGCATGCGTACATACATATGCACATCCTCCTCAACGCCGTGCGTATCGTCTTGCGCAACGATTCGGACGCAGTTGAGAGATCGGATTCTATTTATACACGTATTTATGTTGCATTTGGGAGTTTCGATCAATTAGCGCAGACGAGATCCTCCCGTTTCGTTTCGCAACAGCGGAAGTCGAAACTGCGGAATATTAAAGAAAGTTTGCTTCTTTTCTGTGAAAAAAAATACTAAAGTTTTTTTCATCTTCTTATTGAGAAGTTTGCAAATCGCAAATCAAAAAAAAAAAAAAAAAGAAGATTCTCTCGCGTCGCAGAATGAGAATCTGACTGCAGAGTTCCTCCTCTCTGCGGATCATTTTTATCCGAAGAATAATCCATGCAAGTTATATACAGGGTGTCCCAGAATTGCCGTACAATCTCTCGTAGGCAGGTAGAAAGAGTAAAACTGAGTCGAAAAGTCCTGAACCATTTTTTTCTATTATTTATAATAAAGGAGTAATTATTGAGTAAATCAGGCCAATCAGCGCAGACCTTTAGCCAGACGCACGTCAGTGAGCCGCGCCCCGCGTGTGTGAGTGCTCACTGACGTGTGCCTGGCTAAAGGTCTGCGCTGATTAGCCTGATTTACTCAATAATTACTCCTTTATTATAAATAATAGAAAAAAATGGTTCAGGACTTTTCGACTCAGTTTTACTCCTTCTACCTGTCTACGAGAGATTGTACGGCAATTCTGGGACACCCTGTATATACGGGCATTTCTCATACTTCCTTTTCGCAGGGGCGCATTGGATTGCGCGTTGCCGCGGGTTCCGTGGGGTTGTATCAACCCCTATATAAGGCTGAATCCTTCGCCGCGAAACTCTAGACGTAGCTCGACGGGCAATCTGACGTGTGTGTGTGTGTATATGTATATATATATATATAAAATACATATGTGATCGTTTTTTTTTATCTTTTTTTTTTGCGCGAGACACACCACCTGTAGATTTCCCTCGACGAATCTCTTTCTCTCTCTCTTTCTCACTGTTTCTTTTCGCCGTTATGTTCGCGAAAACGCATTTGTTCGTCATGTCGGTCGTTGTCGCTTCGCAAGTGTCGCGGCTCGTAAGCGAACCGCGCGGTAAGACTTTTTTTGTTTATAATCACAGAAGATATGTTGTAAAAAAAACAATGTCATATGTGGGTGTGTGTGTTCTGTTGCCGCATGATGAAAAGTGACGTCGAAATTCGCGTAGACTTTTTTTGTAATTTTTATGTAAAAGTTATTATTGTACACGTAAGCGTGCACACACACACGTGCCGTTTATATATTTCTATTACACGTAATTGTAGTGTATGTTGTGATTGAAGTTTATAAGCAAACTGTGTATGTTTGTAAATATTTTATTTTTCGTTTAATTTTATTTATCGAATCTCTGTCGCGCGTGCGTTAACGATCAAGCTCATTGAGTATGCATGGTTTGCTCAGTATTCAATGTCCTCTTCCCCTCTTCTGATGTCCCGCGCAAATCGCGCGTATAAATAAAACGAATTTATTTTCCGTATGACGTTTCCACAACGAGTGCCAGACACGACAGTAATATTTTTTCTGCTTGCTTGAGCGTATTCGTGCGAATCGCTGCTTTTTGATATATATTTGATGCGCAGGCGAGTTTATTTCTTTTTGAAATTGTTTCAATGTTTTTGATTGTCACAAATTAGATTTTTAGCGATATTTCATACACAAGTTATAAAACAAACTAAGAAAAGATGAGAGAATGTTTTTGTTAATGTAATTGCGTAGTTTTTGTGTCATTTTTTAATTTTTTGTACAATATTTCACGTAATTTAAACAAAATATTTTTTATTATTCACACATTCATAATTTTCTTTAGCCGTGTTCAGCTTCGAGAGTGTCCGCAATAAATATTTGTCGATATATATATATATATATTTCATTTTGTCGATATCCGCGTTCGCAAATATATGCAAGGGTATATCCTCACATCTTTTTGATCCTTGCTGACCGCAGTGGATCACGAAAATTCTCTGCGGGTGTACAACGTGGGCGTTCTTATGGCGTCCCATCTCGACAGTCCTTTTGATCTTGAGCGATGCGGTCCAGCGGTCGATCTCGCTCTGGCCGAAGTAAACGATTTCCTGAGCGTTCACAACGTGCAGCTGCGCAAAGTTCAAGGAAGGTAAAAAAAAAAAAAACTTTGATCTCAGTCATTGTTATTGTTGAGATTAGAAGAGAAGAAGGATGGCGATTGTTTATCATCTCTTGGGAGAGACACGCTGCACACCGAGGGAACGGGTTTATTTTTCGTTAAATCGAGTAAATATATATTTTCTTGAAAATATATATTTACTCGATATACTTATACCTCTTTGCTTTCGAAGAAATTGTTTACTTTATTTCAACAAAATATCTCATCTCGAGTAAATGTGCGCGTTATCGCTCACATTGCAGTGAATTATTTTATATTTGTAAATATATGAAAATATAAAACACGTGTACGTTGTTTATTAATCGAAGATTTTTTTTTCAAACATTCTTTTTTTAAAAACTTCAAGTTTTTTTTCTCTATTAAAAATAATGCATTCTAATAAATATTCTACAAAATTAAAATATTTAAAAAATGGTAGAAATTAAAACATATAGAATATAAAATATAATATATTAAAATTAATAGAGAGAGAATATAAAGAAATTCAAATATAGAATTTTTGTAAAATGGTAGAAATTGAAATATAGAAATAATTGATTAAAAATTGTGTGCTCTTACTTGAACAAACTGAAACTGTTTTTTTCGAGATAATTCTTTCCCTCGGTGTATCGGTCGCGAACGGGGAGCGAAAACTCATTGCCAAATTTCACCCCCACCTTATTTCGTTCGATCGCGTTTCCATCAGCGTTTACACTGATAAAACAAAAAACACACATCGTGCATCGAGTTAGAGAGATACATATCCGTTCCGTTCTCTCAATTCATTCTCATAAAGCGTCCCTTTATAAACCTGCCGGTTCGCAATTTGCGCGCTTCGCTTTTATTCGGCCAAAAAAAAAGTGTGCGATTTTTTCTTATTTCGTTAGGGAGAGATTTATTAAAAGCGTATTACGTACATGGTAATGTAAAACCACACGGAAGAGTTGCGTTTGTGTACGAGGAAGATAGCAGCGTGTATAATATTAAAAAAAAAAAAAAGGGAAAAAAACAGAATATCTCGACAAGACGTGATTCTACAATATTTGTTTGTAAATATAGATTTCGCACATCGGGATCTGCTTGAATAGATCTGAAATCCTCATTTAGGTCGACTTATTCGATTATGGAGACGTTTGTTTTACCGCTCGTGCACGTCCCTTTTTTTGCGTCAGTGCATTGATACAATTGAACAGGCATCTGCGTGGAAAAAAGATGCGTCTGTCATAATTATATAAAAAAGTTTTACGCGCGATGAAAAAAAAAAAAAATAGTGACTAGTGTAAATTTTATGTGAAACGACATTTTTGAGAGAAATTCGACAAAAATTATTTATAAATAAATCTTACTTATCTATTTATTACATTTTATCTCTTTGTTACATTGTTGCTTTAATTTCTGCCAAAATAAACACTAGTGAAAACGCGCGGCGATATTTCGTACAACGCGTGTTTCTCTCTCTCTCTCTCTCTCTCTCTCTCTCTCTGTCTCTCTGTGTGTGCGGAGTAGCGGAAACTCAATCACTGACCCATTCATCGGGCTTACAATTAATGCGCCATTATTTCGATTCGCACGACGCGTCTCCACACACACACACGCACACACACGTGCATCGAACGCCGCGCACCCGATGATTGTTGCCATTCGCATCGCTAATTGCACGCCGCGAAATGCGCTCGCATCCGAAACATCGCATTTCGCAGCCTCCTCCCTCTTCAAGGACACGTACACGCCTGCACGCGCATACATTTGTCGGTTTGCGCGTGGCAACGTACACATATTAGTTATAGAGAAGAGAAACGGCGTCTACTTTCTTTTTTCTCATATACTTCTATCGTATGGCAAAACTCGATCGCGCATTATGTTTGCGCTCCGACAGATCGATCCATCACGCGGAATCGTGTCTCTTTTCAGATTGATATTCTTTCTATTGATTTCTCCGCGAACTGAATTTCTCTCGCACGCGTGAGAGAGGTCACGCGAATCCAACTACCAAGTGTATCAAATGACGTCGTTGTTATAACGGTGATAGAAAATTACTTATCGCGTTTCGATTTGTCGCCGCGCCGATTGACATTTTAATGTATTGTCGCGGCGCAGCGAAACCAAATGTGGTAACGTCGGAGAGTAAAACAATTACTTAAAGCGCTGTTCTTGCGCAATTGATTTTTATCAAAAATTTTTATATATATTTTGATTTGATTTTATTACATTATTTTATTATTAAAAAGAGGGAGAGAAGACCGCGGAAATAAATTTGGCAATGTGTTGTTTCGTGTTCATTTAACCACTTGCGATCGATGTTGTTTGGAGAATTGAATGATCGCGTTGAAATTTCCCAGCTACCCGTCGTGCAGCGGAGCGAAAGCTCCCGGTTTGGCGGCGGACATGCACTTCCAGGACAAGGTGATCGCCTTCATCGGGCCGGCTTGCGCGTTCGCTCTGGAACCGGTGGCACAACTCGCGGCCTACTGGAACAGTCCAATTATCACCGGCATGGGCGATCAAGTAGGTCGAATAATACACACACACACACACACACTCGCAATTTTGGTATCGCTATTTGGTACGAGCAACCCCCCTCCCCCCTCCGATTAACGCTTTTGCGCATTCTCTTCTGTACGTACTGTCGCGCTCGATATTCGCACGATTAACTTTCCGTAAAAGCGCCGCATTTGCATAATCGATATTTTATATATATATGTATAAATTCTGCATCATTTGATGAAAAACATCGTTACATTATAATCTTATCTTCCGGAGGAGACTGCAGAGCGCGATCTTTGAGGATCGTGAGGGATCGTATTATTTGGAAACGATTTTTTGTTTTGCGCAATATCAATCGCATTTTATGTATGTACGTAGCATTAACAAACTTAACTCTTCAAAAGATGCCAGACGTAAAAAATAATCTACGAGTTGTCCAGACTTGGTCCAGACCAAAGTCACGTGATTTTACTTTAGTCACGTTTCTTTAAAAACGACACTGAAGAGAATTAATTATATATACATGTAAATTTGTTTTTCGTCACCGATGTTTCTTGTTATAATTGTATTTACGTCGCAGTTGTGTTTTTGAGTTGTGCGCATATATCATGTTTCGCTTTGTTAGAAAAATTTTTATACAAATTGTGTCCTGTGTTGCGATCAAATAAATTATGTGAATAAAATATATAAAAATTATTCGCTTTTTTGCGAAACAAGCCTCCCTCGGAAGGCGAACTGTCAGTCACGTCCGGTATTCTCGGAAGGATCCATAAGTGGAAGAACGAAACATCGGTAAGAATTCTCCTTGTTGAGAATCGTCTCTATATGTGTATATGTAATTTATAATTTTTTTTTTCTTTTAATTACTGAAAAATTGCTGATTATTTTTGAAAAAAAAAAAAAAAAAAACATTACACGCGTGCAATATATCTCACTCTCTTTTTAACATACTAATTAGCTGTGAGCTAATTGCAACCGGGAGTCGAGGAGAGAAAAAAAGCATTACTTTCAACAGAGAAACGAACACACGCTCTTCCCTAATAAAAAATAAAGCTCATTAAGCTTAGAATTACCACACGGTAACGTATATACGTGTATTATCATTAAGCAGATTATTTTTACATTATATAATGTATATTTTACAGTAAATTATTATTTATTTTTTTAATACAAATAACGACGTGAAAGATTTCACGATATTATTTTTCTCGTACTGATTTTTTTTTTTTACAGATAACTCTAATATGTATTTTTTTCTGTTTACCTCTTTTTCTTAAAGGGAATCTTCAAAGACAAGAGCAAGTATCCCACTTTAACAAGAATGTCGTACTGCCAGTGTCGATTGCGTCTCGTTTTCGCCAGCGTCTTCAAGGAATTCGGATGGTCTCACGTCGCGCTCATACTGGACAGATCGGATCTGTTCTCGTTGACGGTGGGAAAGAATCTCGAGTACGGTCTGCGTAAGGACGGCCTTCTGAAGTTCGTCCGGGAGTTGGACGGTAACTCCGAGAACGAGTCGTACGATCTTTATCTGCGCGACGCGAGTATGTACGCCAGAAGTGAGTGTAAACAGCTTTTGTCGCCGCCCAAAGTTTTTCTCGCTCTCGTTTTTTTGTATCGAAAATCTATTCTGTTTCCGAGAGAAGAGAAATATGTTTTTCAATTTATCGAAATTTGTCAAACAGCAAACAAGAGTAATTTAATTTCTACTAATTAATGCGACTATTTTTTTTTTTTTTCGATAGTCGTGATACTCAGCGTTCGCGGAACTCTAGTCCGAAAGTTCATGTTGGCCGCTCACGAGTTGGGGATGACGAAGGGAAACTGGGCTTTCCTCGACGTCGAGATATTTCACGTAAGAGATGGCATGTAAAAAAAAAAAAAAAAAAAAAACAGAAAACACGAAAAGGCTTCTTCAAAGATACTTCGTATCAAGATCGCACAGCAAATTTATATACATCGCAGTTACTCCCGTGAGCTACTTCTCACCGATAGTAAAAAAGACGAAACAATTTTAAAGGGCTCTTATTGGGGTGATCACGACTGGGAGGTCGGGGACGAGGACGACGCAGCCGCCAGAAAGGCCTACGAATCGTTATTGCGAGTGTCTCTTCTTCAACCGACCAGTCCGCGATTTCAGGACTTCGCCGACAACGTCAGACACCGGGCGCAGTCCGATTACAATTACACGTTCTCCGAGGGCGAAGAGGTGAATGTCAAATTCTCGCAACACACTGAATTCTCAATATATATTGCGGTATGACGAAGAGAAGCAAACGATAAAAAATTCGCGAAAGTTGTTATCTTCCGAAAAAAGAGATTTTTTTTTTATGCACGCGCTCAGTTTTTTTTCTCTCGACGATGATTAATTTTAAGTCACAATTAAATCCTGAGAGAATCAAAATTTAAAATTCTCAATCTCTCTCACTTTTTTTCCCCGCAGGTAAATTTCTTCGTCGGGGCATTTTATGACGGTGTTTACTTGTTAGGGATCGCACTGAACGAGACACTGGCCGAGGGCGGTGATATCAGAGACGGTTTGTCCATTACCAGGAGAATGTGGGACCGGGACTTCATCGGCATTACCGGCCACGTCAGGATAGACGACAATGGGGATCGCGACGCGGATTACAGCATTCTCGATTTAGATCCCATTACCGGAAGGTCATTGAAAAAAAAAAAAAATCCGTAACGCAATCCTCGCGACGCGACAGTTATATTTTTGATACTGATGTGTTGACTTGACCGCGAGAGGAAAGTCAATACGTCAGGATATTTCGCAATCAAAAATAAAGACATCGCTGATGATTTTAATATGCGCGAAACTTTGTATGTTCTAAAGAAGAGAACACGATATAAGAATAAGAAAAAAACTCACTTCGACGTAATAAAAATCGTTTAACTTTACAGGTTCGAAGTGGTCGCTCATTATTTGGGATTGAATCGGGAGTACAACCCGATGCCCGGTAAGAAGATTCACTGGCCGGGTGGAAGGGAGGGACCACCGCCGGATATTCCGGAGTGCGGATTTTTGGGAAACGATCCTGCTTGCACGTCGAAATCAGAAGCTTACACGTTTATAGCCTACGCGTGCGTGACCCTCGCTATATTTCTGCTCGCTGCGATCACGGCCGCTTGCATTTTATACAGGTACTATACGATATACTTCGACACGTGGCGCGATTTTGATCCTCTCGCGTCAAATCTCATTCCATATTTTTTCACAAAAGTCTCACGTAACAACAAACCATAAATAAAACAAACAGTAGAAACAAAATAAAATGGGAAAGAGATAAAAGTGATGATGAAAACTTCGCGATTTCATAACATTAATTAATTTTCATAAATTAATTAAAAGGAAAAATATACGAATAAAAAAGAAAATAAAAAATATATGGTTTTTGCATTTTACATTAAATATTTGCCAAATATAAAAATGTTGATCGAGATACAAACGAAGAACTCGAAATCTCTTTTTTGTGCGCAGACACTTGCGATTGTCCGCCGATCTGAACAACATGTCTTGGCGCGTCAGACCCGAGGAACTGCTCTTGGAAGTGGGGAAGCAGTTCTCGTCGAAGATCAATCTGCACCAACCGATGTCCGACGCGAACGTGAGTTTACAACAAAAAAAAAAAAAAAAAAAAAACTAATCGCAACAAAGCGCAAGTTAGAGTTTGTTCCGTGATTTGTTTTTGCAGAACTTCGGATTGGAGCAAAAGATACGTCGCGGATCGCAGATCAGTTGCGAGTCGCTGCCGCCCACGACCGTGTTCACCACTATTGGGATATACAAGGGTGAACGAGTCGCTATTAAGAAGATTACGAAGAAAAAAGTTGTCGACGTGACGAAGAAATTGCTCTGGGAAATCAAGCAAGTGAGGGACGTCACGTCCGAGAACACCGTGAGGTATATGCGCTTCTCGTTCATTCAACGGTCGAAAAGTTAATTTTTTTTTCCTTTTTTTGCAACACGTCGTATATAACACATCAGTGCGGGATTTTTCGTCACGATGCAAAAAAAGTTTGGTTTTTTGTTTCGCATATTAAAATCACACGATTTCCTTAGGTTTATCGGCGCTTGTATCTGCTCGCCGTCGCCGACCGTTTTAATACTCACGGAATATTGTCCTCGGGGATCGTTGAAGGACGTTTTGGAGAACGAGGCCATCAAACTGGACTGGAATTTTCGTATGTCTCTCATCCACGATATTGTCAAGGTATCGCGAAAAAAAATTGATGTTTCTCGTTAAATCGTTTTTTTGTTTTTTTGTACTCCAACGCTCTTCGCGCACGAGTCTCTTCATAATGTTCCGTTTTAACAATTCAATCGTGCTGTAAATTGCACGCGGTATTGTTGATCACCATCAAGCTTGAAATACCGTGAATATAATTAAAAAAAAAAAAAATAGATGTCTTTGTTTTTTTCTACAGGGAATGTCTTACCTTCATGCCAGCGAGGTTTCCGCGCACGGTAAGTTACGATCGTGCAATTGCCTGATCGACAGTCGCTTCGTGCTGAAAATTTCGGACTTCGGACTAAAAACTCTCACCACTCCTTCCGATTTAATTAAAGACGAAAGCTATTACACCAGTGAGTCATCACGCATGAGCGATACAAAATCTACAAAATACGATTTGACACATTTGTCAAATGTATTATTACATTATATCGAAACGTCGTTTTTATTTGCAGAACTACTTTGGATCGCTCCCGAGCTTCTGCCGCTGACGATAACACCCGGGAGCGCCGCGACGCAAAAGGGCGACGTGTACAGCTTCGCGATCATTTTGGAAGAAATAGTGGTTTGCGGCGGTCCGTACGAAATAGCCAGAAAACTCATGTTTATGACCGCGCAGGAGGTAACGATTCGATTTCAATGTCGCGCTGCATCGTCTTCATTCGTTTTAAATATTGTTGTTGTCTCTCTGTTATATTTTTTGACTCTTCATTTCGAAAAAGATCGTGAGTCGAGTATCGGCGTCGGAGAATCCGCCGTTCAGGCCGGAAGTCAACGCGAAGGACTGTCCGCAGGACATACTGTCGTTGATGGAGAGATGCTGGCACGAAGTTCCCGAGGAACGTCCTAGCTTTCACGCGATTCGCGGCACGATCCGTGGAATTATGAAGTAAACGAAAATTTATAAGCTCTTCTTGTGCACATTTTGTTTTGCCGCGGATGAAACTGGTTATAAGTGTATTTTAAATCGCGGGGGGCGTACTCACGGTTTCAGAGGGTACTGCGAGAACCTGATGGACGATCTGCTGCGACGAATGGAACAGTACGCCAATAATCTGGAGGCTCTCGTCGAGGAGAAGACCGAACAGCTGAGTCTGGAGAAGCGTCGCAGCGAGGAATTGCTCTATCAAGTGCTCCCGAGGTACAATTTATTTGAAGCGTTGTGTTTTGCGAGTTTCCTCACACACACAATTTGTTTCCTCACAGGAAAAAAAAATAATAAAAAAAAAAATTCACAGAGAACAACAGCATTGATATTCTACCGTAACAGAAAAACGAAATTTTAAAGGCAAGTCGCTGGTCAGCTGATGGCCGGGGAGATGGTGCAACCGGAACAGTTCGAGTGCGTCACCATCTACTTCAGCGACATCGTCGGCTTCACCGCGCTCTGCGCCGAGAGCACGCCCATGGAGGTCGTGGACTTCCTGAACGATCTGTACAGCACCTTCGACAATATCATCGGATTCTACGATGTTTACAAGGTGCGAAAGGGGTTGAATTTTATTTATCCTGAGAATTTAAAAAACGAATATTCAGAAGAGAGAACATTGTTTCGAAGAATTATATTACCGTTGTTTTTAGTGAACATACTTCGCAAACATTTTTCCAATAAACTCTTGAAAAGCGCGTAGAAAATTATTGAGACGACTCGCGATTCGCAGGTGGAAACTATAGGAGACGCGTACATGGTCGCGTCCGGTCTTCCGCAGAGGAACGGCGACGAACACGCGAGAGAGATCGGACTTATGGCTCTGGCCATACTGGACGCCGTCAAGTCATTCACGATAATGCACAAGCAAAACACTCAGTTGAGCGTGAGAATCGGCGTGCACAGCGGCCCGGTTTGCGCGGGGGTGGTCGGTCAGAGGATGCCGCACTACTGTCTCTTCGGCGACACGGTGAACACGGCGTCTCGAATGGAATCTTCCGGTCTTCGTAAGATAAAGATACATTTGAGCGTTTCGTGTGCATTTAAAATACAATAACAAAAAAATGAGAACTGCAGGACTCTTAACTGTGAATTTAATCAAGTTGAAATCGGTATGTTGCAGCTCTGAGGATACACGTTTCCGAAGCGACGAAAAATATCTTGGACAAATTCGGAACGTTCAAGCTCGAACTACGGGGGGAAGTCGAGTTGAAGGGCAAGGGCAGAGCGACGTCTTACTGGTTGACGGGTTGCTCGGAGCCCGATTCCAGACTGGTCGTGCCCAAGTATCGCAGGCTCAGCAGCAGTCAACCTGAAAACAATCTGAATCCGCTGATCTTTCCGCCGAACAACGCGAGCGGTCCGAAAGCAAGCAGCACGTTCATTAACTTGACAGAATTTTAATCATTTCGCGCGCGCGGCGAAATCTCTTTTTAACATCCAGAAATCATCTCAAGCGATTCAAGAATTTGTCTTGAAATCTCTCTTGACTCTTTCTTTGTTTCAATGTGTAAAACAATTCGGTGAATTGGGTGTGTGATGTTGAACTAGAGTAGTTCAGAGACTTTACAACTTTTATTTTTTTTCTTCCACTCGAAATTTTACATTGGTAGGATATAATTTATTTATAAATGAGTGTGATATATATATATATATATACATATATATATATACATATTTATATATATATATATATATAACTTTTCGCGTTTATCACATTTCCATCGCGATTTCTGTAGATACACACAAAAAGAAAATATATATCTATTCAATTAATATGCGGATTTGTTTTAAGCGGTACACTGTTTGTCGTCCTCAACTCCGTCCCGAAATACATGTAATGTTTGCACGATCGATGCAGATGTAATTCGTTCGTTTAAAAATGATCTATATGTAAACTACTATAGAGTCTTCGATCACCTTTCTTTTTCTAGCTGTGTTTATAATGCGAAAGTTGATGTCAAAGATATACATTACAAAGCAATTCAACCTAATTGCTAATGTGTTCTCGCCAGTGTTACGTAACAGGGCTCCCAAGATTCTCTTCTCGTTTCAAATCCGATCGCTATCCGAGCATCCGGATGGCGGAATAAATTTTACGTGTTACGTTTCCCAAAATTTTCAAACTACTCGAAGTAATAATATCCGAACGTAAAAAATCCTGTCAGATTTCAATTCGGAAAAGATTAACTCAAACAAACCGTGATTCGACTGGATTCGAGAGAAAACACAGTCGAGAAAATGTGTAAAAAAAAAAAAAAAAAACGCGTTTTTCGTAAAAATGTAACGACAAATAAACAAATTGTGTGTCTTGTATATTTGTTGATACAAATTTTTACGTCACACGCCCGAGTATTTTCGATTGTTGCGAATTTGAATTCTCGGACTTGTTATCTCCTGATATCCGGATACTCGGAATGCTTTGGGAGCCCTATGTATTGTACATATATATATATATATTTAGTAATTTAATATATAATTTATCTTTTTTTTTAACATATACAATTTTAAACATTACAGTGATATTTGTTGTTTTTAGCATCTTTCGGTCTTTGTTTCCGTTCAGTGTCATTGCCACGATGATTACTACTACAAATGGTTAAAAATCTCTGTGAGCTCTATATCATATTTGTTATTACACCTAAATCGTCTTGTTGTTTCTGACAAAATCTTGACAACAGGATCATTGTCGTTGCGAGCTACTTAGACGCCAGGAACATTATTAATCTGCAAACGAAAGATCGACATGTTGTAACCACACACTCACACACTCACGCACGCGCGCGCGCATACACACACACACACACACATACAAATCGCACTTAAATATTGCATTCTATACTTGTAAACTGCAACAAGAAACAAAAGCTCGTGTTTTTTTTTTTTCTACTACGGAGAATTCTTTACCTAAGATTGATGGCCTTAGCAGCGAGGAGTCTATTGCACTCTGCCGTGTCCGGTAGCGGTAATGTGAAATACGGACTCTCGTTTTCCTGCTCGGTGAACTCGAATCTGTGAATTCTCGGATGTACTTTCATATCGCCAAACGGGCCTTTCAAGATCAAGTAATAAACCGGTAGCGGATACGTAGTTTTCGACTTTAAAATCAGCTACGAAACATATTTTCCACTTAGATAGGGCAGTGTACATAACATTGCGTGCGATTGAATTGCAATTATATTGTCATAAGATGCGATATCCTTTTAACTTATTTACTTGTTGCTCACACGTGAATTATATCACGTGGCGAGCGAAAAAATTAAATTTCTAAAAAGCTTTGCCAATAAAAAAATAAAAAAAATAAAAAAAATAAAAAAAAAAAAACAATAAGAGACAGTTTTCAGTTTCGTACTTGATAGGTCATGTCTCGCTCTGAACTTTGTGTGGGATCGCGCTGATTGCTATTGATCCTCGCCTTCAGCACCCACTGGTTGTTGAACGCGCCGAACCGTGAGGTTTCATAGAATAATTTATGAACAAATTCGTCAGTGCGATACGGCTTCATCTGTAAGTCTATAAAAACGATAAAATTTTACAGATAATCGACGTATCCATCGGAGCGCGTCTTAGCTGCGAAAAGAAGAAAATGTATGCACAAGTGTGTGTAACCAAAGTCGTCAAAAATTGTGACAAAATTATTTATAGACAGATCGATCGATAAATTGCCGTTGCTGCTAAATAAAGAAAAGCTGAGACATGTTTTCGCTAGAGAGCAACATACAATCTTTTAATATCTGTAATGTGTGTGATATGTTATAAGTATTATATTAGATTTTGATGTGATATATATATATACAGACCGGTAAACGTGATTTTCTCGTAGGACAAAAGATCAAAGATATTGTCATAGAGCCTACGCTCTTCCAATGTACGGGCATCGATATCTCTCAGCGCTTCCATCACGTCCGCCCCCGTGCGATTTGGGTGAACGCAGTGAATCTCGTGTTCCGGGATCTCGTGTTTGGGACCTCGCCATGGACAACCGATTCTATTATATTTGCAAGTAGACGTCCTGCGTAGGATTACATCAGTATCAGTACATTTTGCACGTTTTGGATGTGTCACACACAACAACGGGAAGCAATAAACTAAGATGAAAAAAACTCAGTTAAAGAAAAAATTCCAGAAACTACATTTCGACGCGTTTTCTAAAATGTTTGTAAAAAAACAAAAGTCTGTAAATTCAATGTGTGAATGCAAAAAAAATTGTTCGTGTCACGCATAAATACAATTGCCTTCTACTACTACGAATTTCCAGTCCACCTGCAACTACATCACATAAGATAATGATATTAATTAGAGGTGTGTGTCAATCATTCCCGTTTTCTTTTTTTTTTTTTTTATTCTTTTTGATTTTGCGCGCAATTCTGCAAATTTTGTCTTTAAAAAAATTTACCTCTCCTCGCACAACGCCTCTTCATGATGTTCTAAAGAATTTCGCGGAAACTCCTTCGCGCAATATTGACATTCGGCCGGTAACTCGGACACGGCCTTTTCGACCGCCAGATTTCGAGATGCGGTGGTTTTGCTGATCTCGATTCTGCAGTTGGGACACGTTGCCATCTCGTCCCGTAGCCTAGCATCTGCGAGGACATGAGTGAAGCAACCGGCACACATCAAGTGTCCATTAGCACACTGTGAACATCATTGCAGCATGTATTATTAACGTCCTTGTCATTCTGATCTTTGTATATAATAAAAAAACAAAAAAAAAAAAAAAAAAAAAAAAAAAAAAAAAAAAAAAAACAGAAAAAAAAAACAAAAAAACGACGGCCCTAAGATTCTCACAGTTCAGATATTCGAAGAAAATCAGTCACTCGAGACGCAACTGACCGTTAAAAATTTTAGACAATTTTTACAAAATGTCGCAACCAATTTTTTTTTCCCATCTACTACGTTTTACACACATATAGGATTTTGCTCTCTTATAAATTTCGCATCCTTACTCTTATGTATAACTACACATGTAAAACCACAATTCCAGAACACATTTATCCCAAATAGAACAAAAAAAGATTAGTGTCATGTATATTACCATCGTTTTGACGTTTACAAACCTGAAACACAAAATTGTACGAATATTCATTAATCACAAGTGTCACACTTTATCGAGAGAAAAATCGTCTGGTTTAAATCATCATCACGAGAGTACTCTTCTATATTAGTTTTTTTTTCTTTTTTTTTTAATGACTAACATATGTATATATATATATATATATATATACACACACATATACATATACATATACATATCTCAATGACAAGAGAAAGGACAAGACGAGGAAGATGATACGAGGGACGAGTAAAAAGGAGGTGTTTTATGCGAAATAACTAACTAATTACCTTCAAGAATATTTATTTTGTTTCTCGCACTATACAAATTTATACACAAACATCTGTTTTTCTTTCTTTATGTTCGCTTATGCTCCCACTCTCTCACTCTCGCTCTCACTCTCTCTCTTTCTCTCTCTCTCTCTCTCGCTGATGTTGACTAATACAACTGATGAGCATCAGTTTCGCATTAATCTAACGATCGAGCTCTCTATTCTCATTTGTGTGCTCCGGTCTTGCCTTCGATATATATATATATGGTAATCTCTTATATATTAAATATATATTTAGTAAAAAAAAAAAAACTCCGAAAGTATCGTTATTTATCATACGCTAAACAAACTACAGAGAGCTAGAGATCTTAATTAATCTTTGCTAATTGTTTTTTCTCTAAGCTGATTCAATAGATCAACGTTTTTATTTAAACACGAGATTTCTCAGTTATTTATTTAAACACGAGATTTCTCTCAGTTATCCGCGACTATTCTATTGTACGTGAAGCACATGTGGAGAATTAACACTGCTACGTGTTATTCATAAATGCGATATTTTAATGCTACTAGTTTCTAATGAAAAACAAAGAGGATGTGCGGAGTGTTTTGCGAAAGTTTACAAAAACTAAAAGAACACAGTGTGTGGGTGTGTAAGTGTTCGTGTGTGTGTATGTGTATGTGTGTGTGTGCGTGTGACAAATGTTTCTCGTCTCACATATCACAAATAAAAATGTGTCTGCTGCTGCACAGAGAAAAAACACCTTACACTGAGCTTACATATATAATATATATGTGTGTATGTTAGTTTATAACATTAGGAATAACTAAGATAAGACAAGATACAAACTCTCTCCTTCATATATTACAATATAGTATAGTTGGTTGTCTTTTCTATAAACGTCCCTTTTTGTAGCGCCACAGTTTGTTTGCACTTCCATAAGTAATTCTAAAGAAAAGTACTGAGGATGAAATATTTGACGACAGCACTTCAGAGAGATTTTTGTGTAAATTGAAAAATCTACAACAGTTCTTTTTTTTTTTTTGTTTTTTCTTCACAAACAAGTGTCTCCTTAATATGTTCCATGAACGAAAACACATGAATGTAACACGAACACATGCATACATTATATTATTACAAAACAAGTTGAGGGAATGCTGCTGCTGCTGCTCCCTCACAAGGTGTGTCTATCGGGGAAGTGATTTTTGAGGTACGTATATTTGCGTTTATTTTTATTTTTTTTTTCAATAGTCTGAAGTTTGTGTTTATTTTGCAGACTTGGCGTCAATCAATTGTCGAGTAACAAAATGCTAATATAAATATAAACTTGGAAGACACACAAGACAGTTATATTGGTAATCACACAAGACACGTGAGAAATTCTTCTTGAGTTGTAACTCTTTGCGATGATACAACAACACTGGAGGAAAAAATATTCTTCAACGACAAGTTAAATGACATATTACATAATTTTATCCAAGCAAAAAAGATACGTGAAACAAATATATATATATCTCATAGCTCATCAAAACAATCTTTATGCAAGCATTGCGAAAAACAATTGCTCTCTTGTGTATGTTTGTCCGGATACAAGAGTATTGATGCCTTTATTGATAATAACGTCGTTTCAATCTGTTTCTCACATAAAAAAGAAAAAAAATATAAAAATTACCTACCTGCAGAACATAACACATATCTCTTGTCTCCCTTTGACAGACAAATTCATTACCTAAACCTGTGTACAAAGCTCAGTTTTGCTCAGGACAGAAGGCTAGTATAACGAAAATGTATTCTTCGCTATGTTCATGTAAAAAAAAAACGAGTATTTTTTCCGACTCGCACAAATTTCAATCTTATCTCGGGGATTAAGGAGAGAAACAGAAAGTGTGAGGGGGAAAAAAACTAAGGGAAAGTACATCGCAGTTTTTGCGATTGTTGTTATAACAAAATAAAAAAAATAAAAAAATATCTCGTTACTCTCCTACCTAGATGTCACGAACTCTTTTGTTATTTATCTTGCATTTAAACAAAAAGAAAATTGAGAACTGAAAACAGAGAAAGAAAGAGAGAGAGAGAGAGAGAGAGGGTGGGGAAGAGAAAAAGAAAAAATATTTTAACGTGGAAGTAGGAAAGAGAGAAGACACAGGCTGCTGTGAAAAAAAAAGTAATAACAAAAATAATTAAAAACTAACAACGCGTTGAAACTCTCTTTGTGTTCTTGCCGCGGAGTACACACATCTCTTTCCGGAGTACGTTTCACTCTCGCGCAGAAAAAAAAAAATGCTCTTTTGATGTGTCTGTGTGTGTGCGCGTGTAATAATTTTTTAACATCGTAAATCTTTGAAAAAATTTTTATCCAACGCGTGAGAGTAACATATACGTACTTTGGATAAAAAAAAAAAAAGGGTTTTTACCCTCTACAAGGAACTTCTGTGCTCCTCTGTGTCACAGACATATCTTCGGCGTATTCATGACATATTATCATCAATCTCTCTGTACACCTTCTTCGCACAGCACACAGGCCGTGCACATCACAGCTGCGAGATTACTGACTACACTACAACTAGAAGTGGGTTTAAAAGACCCCGTTCTCCGCGACTTTCGTTAGCTCGGGTAAACGGGGTCGATCGACGAAGGAGGATCCATCGGATAGGAAGAATGGGGAAGGGGCCGGGAGAGCGGGGGAAGGGTAAGAGAGGAGAGCGTGAACGTCGCAATTATATATCCTCGCAAGCGTGTGCGAGAGAGAAACGCCGTTTCTCGGCGGCGACACACGAATTTTGCGCCCACGAGAAACAAGAATTTCGTTTCAGAGAGGGGCAAAAGGCAATTAATTTACGGCAACGCGACCGAGAGCGATCGTTCGTCGGAACGCGTAGTGTCAAGATGCACAGGCGAGGACTTACCTGATACACGGCCGCGCGCGGCAGATCGAGACAAACTGCGCAGCAGAGAATGCCGCCCAGTCGGTGCTCCAGCTTCTGCTCGGTTTTGGTCGCATCGTCGGCGCGCTGCGTCGTTTTTCGTCGCTTCTTGTCGGGCTCGAAGTCCTCGGTCTTGTCAAGGTCCTCCCGCGTTGTGACAGCGGTGGTCGCGGTAGTCGCCACGACCTGTTCCGAGACACCGCTCGACGATGCAGGCTCATTGCTCGTGTCCGCCATGTTGCTTGTTTTGGAGTTTTCCCCTGAGCGAACGCGAGAAATGCGCAGAGTCAAAGAGACGCGTTGCCTCTACCTCTTTCTTTCTCTCTCTCTCTCTCTCTCTCTCTCGCTCTCGCTCTCGCTCTATCTCTCTCCCTCTGCTTGACCTGACCTGACGTAATGTAACACGCGCGTCCGCTGTGGTTTTCCTTCTCTCCGGGATCGGGGCCCTTTTTTCCGGCCCGTTTTCGGGCTCTCGAGCCCGAAATTTCGCACGAAAGGAGGAGCCAAATTGCCGTCGCCGATAAAAGCGAAACGATTTTGCAGGTTAACCTTGAAAAGTAGCAAAACGCAGACAACAACAAATGAAATTTTACTTACACTCCTGTCCACTCGCGTAGAGAATTATATACTGAATTTTTGTATTGATCTGTACTTTGGTTTCTAGCTTTCTCTCTCGTTCATGTTCCAACACGATACGCGCGTACATATGTATATACACAACAAATATACGCGACCTTTAAAAATTCAGCGAACACTACCAGGAGGAGAGTCTCTCTCTTGCGCGTCGCGTTTAACCTACCTTTGCGGTCTTTCGGAAGAGACCGTTTTTTTTTTTTTGTTTTTTTTTTTTTCAACACTACAATTGTCTTGAATTTGGCGAAAACGTAACCGATAAGAAATGTGAGGTTATATACCTTTGCGATATTATTTACACGCGAGATACGCGTACAACAATTGTCAACAATTGAGAGAACTCGAACGGACCCTGAAGTTGTGGGTGGTGACTGCTATAAAAGAGAAGGTGGGGGGGGGGGAGGTCGGAGGAATCGATTGCCGAGAGACATCGTGAGAGGGACACATCGATTAATCGATCCTTCGCGTCAAGTGCGTGCGTATCTGTTCGAAGTGCATTCGCACGATTGAAACCGATGCGTGATGAACGAACGAGAACGAGATCGGCGAGGGAGTGGGGGGAGAGAGGAAGATGCGCGACGAGAGAAGTGCTTCGTCGCGAAATCGCCGACGTGAACCGCGACGCGAGACCCAGACCGCGGGAATCGATCGATCGCCGACGAGGAAGGAGACACACGAGGCGACACGCTCTAAGCTGCTCGCTCGCGGAGAATATTCGCACTCTCTCTCGGCGAAAACGACGCGCAGACTGCCAACGACGCGGGGTCAACGATCGGGGGCGCGATCACGCCGTTTTGTTTACATCTGAGAGCGCACCCGCACTTCTCTCCGTGTTGTTTCTAAATTTATTTGCCTTTGCCCGTAGATAGAATTCGAACGAACGTCTCGATTTGAGTTTCTAAGAACAGGTAATTAATAACACAGGACATAATTCATTCGCAATCGGAAGATAAAAACGCGTTCTCAAAGATCAGAGAAAAAATAATGAAAGTCACAATTTTTGATTGCAATTTTTTACACATTTTTTATTTTTTAATTATGTTCAATTGTGATTTTTTAGTTTTGTTTTTTTCGTTATAGTTGTACACAATTTTTTTATTTTATATTTTATATTTTTCAGCAAATTGTGTTTTTAATTTATTGAACTCTCTCTCCCTCTCTCTCAAAAATAAATTTGTATAAAATTTAAAAACAAGCGCAAACTCAGAGCTTAAAAAGCGTTTTATACACGTTTTCGCGTCGAAATCAAATACTGTGATAAAAAGAAAAAAATTATTTCACATTGTTACAGACACTTGAAGGAAAACACGACCGAATCAAAGAGAGATGACTCAAAGATTTATCATCGTTAGGAAACAAAATGGAGAGAGAGAGAGAGAGACTTGGAATTTAATCCTGTTAAAATTACGCGATGCACGTACGTCTTCTCGGAGGATCGATCGCTCGGGAGTCGCCGATCGGAAGTGCACTTGCGGTTCAACGATCGGGTAACGCTTCTTTGTTTATATCGAGCGCGGCGCGAATACCTACGTTGTGTTATATTTTCTGTTCACACAGACAACAATGTTACATTGTTGATTTAATTCTTCGGTTATATTGTTTGTAGAGAAATATATCGTCGTGATATATACAGGATGGCCGAATAATATGTACAAGCGGGCACGACGTGATTCTTCAAAACAAACAAGAAAGAAGTATAGTTTTTTTTTTTCGTTTTCGGCTTATTTTCGAAGAAATCGAGTTTGTTTACGACACGTCGCTCGACGAAAACGTATCTCGGTTGTACGTTTGTACAACGTGCGTACGCAGTTTGATTTTCTCGGAAACTAAGCCGAAAAAATGAAAAACCTTTGTTCTATATTGTATTTTTTATTGTTTCACGAGAAATCACGTCGTGTCCGTTTGTACACGTATTACTCGGCCGATATATTATGCAAACACGATAATAATTTATATGTTAATCTATGGATAATAATTTTGCGTTAATATTTTTCTGATAAGACTCGCGCGATGCGCTGTGGAAAACCCAGTTTTTCTTTCACTTCACGATAAAATAAAATCGCTCGACGATCGAGGGAATCTTCGACCTGGATTTTTTCGGATTTCGCGAAGAATTTCAGCACCGCACGATGCTATTTGATATTTTTTCTTTCGTCGTGAACGCGTCGACGCGGTTTTCGGGTCTCTCGGTTTTCTTCTGCACAATAGCAAAGGCCATTGCACGTGACAAAAAAAATATTAGTCGCAGGTCGTAAGTTCGTAAGCAAATCGCGGACCGATCGCAGACCAAGATTCTGACTAACGTAAAATAATAAAACTGGTCTTCAATTGGTCTCCGAATCGCTTACGATCTCACGGTTGCGACTAAAATTTTTTCACGAGCGATAACTCCGAGACGCAGTAGATCGGTCGCGATAAAAGTGCAACAAAACGCTCGCGTCGTCTCTGATTCTCTTTCGTTTACTCGATTCCCCGATTCTTTTTTAAGTAACAAACGGTAATTCGGGACGTGTAATTTGAAATCATGTTTTTTTTTTTTTTTTAACATTCAGCCCGCGTGAAATCGACGCGTAATTCTCTGTATTCACAATAGGGTGTCGAATATGCGAAAGCATACTTACTCGAGATTGCTTTGTACTCGGTGCGGTACACTCGCGCACAATGCGAAATTGTGTTTGTTTTTTTTTTAAGTGACAACAACGCGTATACACGGCAATTCACGGACGCACGTGACGCGAGTAAAGTCTCGGGTTGAGTCGAAAAATGCGACGCGGGATCGAAAAACGTTGGCGCGCGTCGTCCGAGTTCAGTACTTTAACTGTGGAGTAGAGAGACGACACGCGCTGCAGCATCTGGCAGCGCATACACACACACACATACTAGATGTACCGTAGGTGTGGAGAACTAACGACCAATCGCGCGAGTGATTCGCACACAGAGAGACACGCGCAACATCGGGGCGATAAACTTTTCTACGTTTCGCGGAAAAACGCGGGCGCGCTTTGAAAAACAAATCGGAGAAAAATTTCCGCGAACGGAAATAAATAGTTTACAAACAATAAGAGTGTCTCCTTCCGATCTTCGAAGAGATTCTCGGAGAGAGTAACATTCGAGATTTCTCGTTCAAATCTCTAATGTGAGGCTCAGCCGAAAATAAAGCAGAAACCGAAGAATATTTAGACGATCGAGTTTTTTCTTCTCCTGTTTAATCACATTTCACCGTTTTTTTTGTTTGTTTGTTTGTTTGCCGGAACGTTCGCATTGCGAAAACAAACTGCACGTTCGAGGGATGAAGATGATGAGAGATCAAATCGTCAAATTTCACATCAATTTGTCGTTTCGTTCTTTTTGTTTTTTTTATTGATTCGCTCCAAGGTGTATTGTATCATGCTTCTCGCGTACTCGCACGTAATTATCTCCTCGTAGATTCGCAAAGAGAAAAAAAGTCGAAATGTGCAAATTTCAAACATTTCAAATTTTCGTTCGCGAAACGCCGATACATCGCCGCGGGGCTAAAAAAAAAAAAAAAACGTTCGAGTAACAAATTTTCTTCGCGCGCGATCGCGCATGTGTGAAATAATTACATGCGAATACTCACTAATTGTTTTTGTTTCTTTCGCACGTATATATACGCATATTGTGTATAATAATATATATACCCTGTCTCTACGCTTACATAAAGATTCGTGTGAAAGAAAAAAAAAAAAAAAAACAACTTACGTTAGTTAGTTGCTATACTAAACAACCGAGACCGCAATTCGGAAAGCTCGTTACTTCCTCGTTCATTTATTTCTTTCGCGAATATACATATATATGTCACGCTCTCTCAATAGATATAAAAATAACGCTCATTCTTTGTGTTTTCAAATAAAAATCACGCCGCTTTAATGAATGTGAACGCCGTCTGCTTAAAGTAAAAAGTTACTTCTCGCCGCAGAAGACCTAACAACTACAGTTCAACTATTACGTTCAACTGTACACACATACACACACACGCGCGCGCGCACACGCACACGCATTGCAGTGCACGCGCGTGTCGCAACAAAATCAATAATCACCGAAGAAAACATATTTATTCTCTCTTCGTCCCGTTCTCCGAGAACCTAATCAGCGGTTAGAGAACGTACAATTGTTATTATTCTCCACTACTTTATTTTACATTTGTTTCGTTTGTTTGGTTTGTTTTTTTTTTTTTTTTTCTAACTATATTCTGAATCGTCGGTGCACGACTTTCCCTGCAATTTGGAAAGAATGTGAACTAGCGTGCTCTAATACCGTAAAACGTAGAAGAGTAGTAAAGAGTAGTAGAAAACTTTGTTTTTTTTTTCTTTTGGTACTTGTGTGTGTGTATATATATATATATATATATATGTATATATACCGTCGGTTTACCTCTCGAATTTAGGTAATAATACACTTTTTTTCTAGACACTATACAACCGAAAACGCGTTTTTAGACGGCTGTGAACTTTGTACTTTTCGTATAGTATTTCTGAAATACCTTTTCCGCTACATGTTCGTTTTTTTTTTTTTTAGTGTCGTTAGGAATTCAGTGAACTCTATACGCCGGCGGAAACCGATCCGAGAGAAGTGGTCGGAAACGTGAGACATCCGAAAAAAGTATCCTGTTTTTATATCTGTATATTTGGCAAACACCGAATAAAACTTCGCCGGAGAGAGAGAGAAAAAAAAAATGCGTAGCGACCCGTCTCTTTTCTTGGTTTTTCGAATTGCAACCGTTCGGGTTATAAAGTTCACTGTTCGGAGAAAAATTGACTAGTTGTCCTCTTCGAGACCTAAGTCGAATACAGGAGTGTTTTCAGCCTAAACGATGATAATGCGATCTAAAGTTATTGCTCGGGGGCAAGTAAATTAGCTTCTTTCAGGCCGTGACACGCTTCGCAGTCTCCTCTCTTTCAACGTGCGATCGCACACACATGTTGAACGCGAATTCTACCGACGAATTTTAATCTGACAGAGAGACGCGCGCAATCATAATTATAGAGTCTCCTCTTCCCGTGTATGTACATAGAATCGCATGTATATAGCGTGTTTTAAATTTATTAGTATTTACACAAATACACAATTTTCGCGTCAGATTGAACAACAAAGTGACTTCCACACGCGCGTGTGTGACGAAAGTTCTCATCCCGTTCACTCTTCGTACACGCTGGAACGTTTCCGCCACATCTTCAATTTTTTGTTGCCTGCGTTGTTCTTCTGAGCAATGTCAACTACATCTGTAAATAACGCAGATACGCGATATGTAGAGATAATCATCGTGGCAAAATTAGATTTTTTTATTTCGCGACCGGAGAGATTGCGAGATACGTAAAAAAAAAAAAAAAAAAAAAAAAAATTGTATCGCACCTGTTGCACCGCGATCCGTCTCCGTTGTTATATCGTTGCTGAACGAGTCCAACAATTTGATCTTGTTGACTTGTTGCTGATTCTGCATCTCGGACACGGTCGCGAACATAATACTAGTAGAATTCTTCAGTCCGCTGTAAGATTGCTCCAATTGTTTCAACTTGCCGATTAACTCTACGTCCGTCGTGCGTATTTCGTTCACCTGTGTGTCAGTTATATAATATTATTAGCAAAAGAGAGAGAGAGAGAGAGAGAGAGCACGTTGCTATCTCGAACAATAGAGAACTTGATCGCGAATACGCACTTTTTCTTTCAGTTGTTGAACCGATGCCAGAATGGAAGCTTGTTCGGACATTTTAACGCACTCTCCTTGCAAGGACATCACTGTCGTGTTGATAGCCGCTGTTGCTTCTTGAAGAGAAACCAACTTTTTCTGAAAAATAAGATGAAAGGTAGATACAACAATTCATACTCTTCGTGTACAGAGATTATTAAGCTTGTATCATCGTACTTACGCGATCTTTGGTTTGATCTTCGGATACCCATTGCAATTTACTCGATAAAGTTTCATTCACGTGCGTTAAATTATTCATTAAATGCAATATCGTGGAGTTTAGCTTATCAGTCTTAAGTTTTGTCTCATCGGTGCTCACGATCTGCGGCTTTTGAGTGATGTTCGACAATTCTAACACAGTTTGCTGCAAAAAAAAACGCAGTTCTCGATAAATTCATTTATATTGCTACTTTATATATTTATTAAACTTAGTCACTTGGACACACCGGTGTGTGATCTTTACCTTGATATTGTTGATGTTCTGTTGCATGGTAGTTTGTGCATCTTGCACTCTCATGTTCGTATCCTTCAACGTTTTAACCGTCGCTCCCAAATCGCTTATCTGACTACCGAACGTTCCGACGCTGGTCGACAGCTCGTCCAAACGTTTCGGCAAATTGGCCATCTCGGGCTTGGCCTGGAAGTACTCCTGCACCTTATGCAAATCCTGCTGAATATGCGCCAGCTGCGGAAGTATCGATCCGTACAGTGAGTCATTCGAGCCGTCGCGAATAAATTATCGTGAATGTTAATTTCGTGCGGGTTTTTTTTACCTGTACCGTGAAATTATTTATTTGTTGTTTGAGATCGGACAGTCGGGAGAAGATAATTGTCTGGTTGTTCTGCAGATCCCTCGACAACGAGTGGCACTTCTGCAGAGCGTCCGGAACACCCTCGCTTCCTGCTATCACTTTACAACATACAAAATTTATACAATAAAAAAAACGCACGAGGCGAGAAGACATTGGAGAGATTCACGCGCGCGATATCGCACAATCGGTGCGCACTTCATGTACAGAAAGGTTCTAATTAAAAAATATTTACAGAGATTTGTTCGTACACCTTTTTTAGGTGTGTCAAAGTGTACGTACAAGTAAGTACAAATCATTCAAGATTGTTTGGTTTTATTTTTGTGTTATTGTTAAGTAACTGTTTTTTTACAGCTCTGTCGCGTGGACCGATTCATCTCACACGGCTAATAACGTGTCGGCTCTTTGCGAGCGTTAGACCTGCCGATACCTTGGTCTAATTCGGTTCGTAGAGCGGTAAGCTGTTGGCGAACGTCGATAAACAGCCATATCAAACTGGCGGTCGCCAACACGGAGGCACATGCCAGAAACGCGTTGCAAGCCTTCAGCAATCCGGGACAAACGCGACCCCTCCTGCCCCTGCACTTGCGACCGCTTCTGGTGGAGACGTTCCAGTATTCCGAGCGGTCGTCGCTGCTGTCCGTCAGCAATTCCTAAGTAAAACAGGAGAAGAAACACATGTTGATATCAAACGCACCGCGAGAATTCTCAGATAATTGTTTTTTTTTTTTATAACTCATGTGAATCTTTTTTATTTTCCCGAAAAAAAAATACTTGACTTGATACTGAACGTTCTTTTCAAAACACTTCAGCATAGAAGCAGCAATATTTTTCTTTCGAGAAGTCCGTCTCTCCGCGTGTGATCATATCTTTTCAACTCTCGATTATTCCGAGGAATAATGCGTGCGGCATGAATGCGTGGCACAAACGTGACGTCACGAGCAGAGAGAGCGAGAGAGAGAGAGACAACTTCACGTTTAACGCCGAAAACTGACGTTCGTGCGGTGTCACAGAATGTACGTACGTATTCTTTATCCGTAACTTTCGTTGCTTGCTTTATACTTATGGCCGACCTACATACATACATTACATTATATTACAAATCGAATAATCACCTGCGAACTGCGTTTGCCGGAACTCCGACGGGAAATGGCGTGCGCCGGCGCGAGGGCGTCCAGCTCCTTACGCTTCTTCATCTTCTTCGTCGGCTGACGAAGCGGCACCGTCACCGCCACCGAGTCCATTTCAAGCAGGACCACGCCGCCTATCTTTCAAGCGCGCTTACCTTCGTAAAATCTCGTCGGGGAGGATTTTGTCTCCCGCGTCACTTCTCACTTCCGGCACGATATCTGTCCGTACAACACACGATCGCCGCGAGCTCCGAAGATGATCGTTCCGCGATCGCGTTCGATCATCTCCGTTCGATCATCAACGAGGGAGACAGAGAGAACAATGGGCTCGATCACCGCGACATGTGCGTACTCACGGCGGAGAGAAACTCGCGTTTTACCTCCTCCGGAAAAAAAAAAGTTTCCAACACGCGCGCGCTTATAATCTCTCGCGCAAATTAATCGGCTCGCGAACTTTCGCGACAGTTTACATCCTCATCCCCTTCGAGACACTTTCTCCGGCACTGCACGTTTTTGGGCGGTCGGTCCAGTCGGTGTGACTTGGATCTTTTATTTCGGTCGCTCCGTCCGAACGTTAAAACGCTCGTACCCGTGCGCGCTTGTCGAATTACCACCTATGAAAAGAATTTTTTATTCGTCACGAAGAAATTTAGACACTTCGCGTGCTCGTATCGAGAATGATTTTGACAAAGTTTTGGGACACACCAAATGCCGAAGATGAAAATGTGGAACGCGCGCGCGCGCGCGACGACATGTGCGGCGATGTTTTGAGATTGTGCGATAGGCGCGGGCGTTGTTGAAAAAAAAAAAAAAAATAGTAAAGAGTCGAGATAAGCGCAATTGAAAGCGTGTCAATAATGCTTCGTCAAGGCAACAACTTCCTCCGATAAAAGCCAAGTGTACATACATACATGTCTGCTAAATTCTTGAGAATTTCTTTGTGCAACAATGTTGATTAAAATTTTCCGATCTCGCGTTCCGTTTCAAGATCGCCCTGTTTTTTTTTTCCAGGAATTAACTTGAAGAGGCAAAATCGCAAGTTTCGTCGACCAAAGCTCCGCAATTAACGATCCGTTCTCAATGAGATAACAATTGCAACAACAAGCACATATATATAGTATATCGTGTATACTTAAGCGGTTCCGTCATGATTGCATCACGGACGAACTCCTCTATACGTCACGCGACTCAAAATAAAATAAATAAAAAAAAACACACACACACCGCAGAAGCCAATACCAAAGACATCGAAGCCAAAGTAAGCTCGTTGAGGTTCAGACTTGTACAACCGTAGAAGAAAAAAAAACATCAAAACCGAAGTGCCGCACCGAGCTCGTCTGTTGTCAAAAAAAAAAAAAAAAAACGATTGTCTTTTCACGAAGGATGTGGAATCACGGCCGCCGAAATCGGCTTCGAGCGAAAAAAAAATTCCAGACTTCAAAAACATGGAACGAGATGGACAAAACGAACCGCGCGAACGACAATGCGAACGTCGCTCGTCGAACGATTTCGCTCGATCGTCGATCCCTGACTGAGTTGAGACCAGAGAACTCTTTTATCAACCTGGCTGGTGTGTCTGGCCGGCCACGCCGCAGGTGAGCCGCGTTTGTATTCACGCGCACGCACGTACACACACCCACACACACAATCGCGCGCGATCACAGAAGGCCTAGGAGCTCTTGAATTGAACGCACGTGACACGCAATGTACACGGTGCATCAGTGACGGAACCGCTCGCAATGCGCGCGACCCATTACGTTAGCGTCAAAGCGAAGAGAGAACGACCGTGTCAAAATTGCCCGACGGCAAAAAGGCGAGGAGAGAGAGAGAGAGAGCCGGGCCGCTGATAAGGGCAATCGTCGTCAGGTTGTTAATCCGCTTCAAGGCTTCTTTTTCTCGATTTTTCTCTTGCGATACATCGGTAATAATCCGCGATCGAACGGATCAAAATATATCGATTTTTTGTGTGTTTCGCATTTTTTCAACAATCCCAAGAAAGAAACAAACTCGCCAAAGCGCGATTCGACAAAGTTTAAAAACAGTTGGAATCTGAATTTCGTATATAGCCACACCGAAAGCGATCAGATACAAATGTTTCCGAAGCGTTGAATTTTATTGCCAACGAGATAAGTGAACGGTGTGATTATCACACAGAGAGAACAGAAATAAACTCGACTATACTCTCCGACAACGAGAGAGTTTGAAATTTAATTGTTTCGTTCTCGGTTGTTTGCAAAGCGGATTAACGCGTTCGAGAAGGACGGAGAAACATAAAGAAAAGCGTTCAAAAGATAACTTCGAATAATCACGGATAAAACACAGAGACAAATGGTCGAAGATAAGGCGGTGATATCGGCGTTCTCTCTCTCTCTCTCTCTCTCTCTCTCTCTCTCTCTCTCTCTCTCTCTCTCTCTCTNCTCTCTCTCTCTCTCTCTCTCTCTCTCTCTCTCTCTCTCTCTCTCTCTCTCTTTCTCTTTCTGTCTGTTGTATGTAATTAAGCGCGATCTGAGTTTTTTTTTGTGTTTTCTTTGTGGTTGGCAATCGAATGAATTCAACGAGCGAAATGGAGATAATAATACAATCGTGACAGTTCGAGCCCATTAATTAGACCGATATTGTCATTAGGCCGATAACTGCGCGAGATGGTTTTTATTAAAATTCTTCGGAAAATTTATTGAAAACATAATACACACACGTTCCTTGATCTTTAACGACAAGTCTAAATTCGACATCACACGCGTCGCGCGGCTTAACGTCATTTGAAACGCTGAGACGTCGCGACACATTTACGCGGCCCTGAACTCGATAAGATATACCGAGAGCGAGAGAGATAGAGAGAGAGAGAAGGTAAAATTTGTTGTACGCAATTTGACGGGTTAAAATTGCGTAAATTTTCTCTTTTTTTTTTTTTTTTTTTTCAGTCGACGCGATACGAAATAACGAGAGCTCTTCTATGAGCCGCGACAATTAAATGACCGTCAGTTTTGTTATCAAACTGTTTTACAACAATATATAATCGAGAACAAAAGAAAAAAAAATGTAAGAGGCATGAAGCAATTTTGATTGTAAGATATACGGAGAACTTGACGAAGGTTATTTTGCAACTCCTACGTACGTACTCGCGACGAGTGTTTTGCGGAAGTGAAGTACGGTGATGTTGCAATTTTCGGGCTAATTACCCGAGCGCACGTATAGTGCAACGTCGTGTGTAACAAGTTGACCCGATTATTAATTGTAATGTCAGCGAATAGCCGCGACCAAGATTTTCCTTGTCGATCTCCCAATTAAGTCCGCGTGACGTTATCGCTCCGAAATCTTTCGCGGAGTCACGTATTTTTTTTTGTTTTTTTCAAATTCGCGGTACAAGCCGTTGTTTCGGACAAGCGAACGATGTGGTCGACGCGATAAACGCGAAGAGCACACAATCCACGCAAAACGTTGAGCAATTCGTGGTTTTTTTTTTGTTTTTATCTTACGAGATCGTTCCGACTAAATGAGATGTCCACCGATTAATTCAGTTGCATGATTAATCGCGCGCGTAGAAAAAACTCACGTTGCGCGGCAAAATACATATATTCAATTAGTCTTATCAATTAATTAATATCTTAATGTCGCGCGACGCGCACGCGCGCGCAAATGTTTTTTTCCTCGACTCTTCGTATCGTCTCGCGAATTATTTTCCGTGGGAAAAAAGAACATCTCTGAAACTTCAAGTTCTTCGCGAACTAACACGGGTCTCCCAGACCTATTCCAAAAATTTCAAACCGGTGTCTCTGGTTAACATTAGTTTTTTTTTTTTTTTTTGTAACGCTTATATCTTCGAGACTAGAGATGTTTTTTAATTAATTAATTTTGTTTTTCAAAGAGCAAGATTGTTCGAACTTTCGAATAAAAATACTCAAAAAAAAATAGAAAAAATATTTTCGCGGAGATGTTTGATTTCAAAGTCGCGCGGGTCTCACGGTCTAGTTTAGTAGCTAGTTTTGGAAGTCGGTCGATTAAATCTTCTTCGATAAAACAAATAAGGTACAAAACTCGAACAAAGAACGAGCAAAGATTTGATTTTCTCTTTGGAACAAAATTTCGTACAATATTCCTCGAACAAAAAACTCTTTGCCGTTTGACTCGTCGTCGATCTCTCACTCACGTTCTATAGCGAAGCGCGCGCGCTTATTATACACACGTCAAGCGCCTCTTCGCATAAAATTCCAAAGACACACACCGAGACGATTGGCGATGTGTCAGGTCGTGGATATCGCGGTTCGTGTTTTTATACACGCGCGTGTTCAAATATTTATTACATTTGCGTCAGCAGCCGACGACTATAATCGAACTCGCGTTATATCTTGTGCGCGCGACACGATACCTTTCGCATTTAATGCGGAAGAACTTTTGTTCGATCAGAAAAAAAAAAAAAAAAAAAAACAGGGCGAGGAAAAACAGAGAGAATAAATTCTGTTTGTATCTTCTCTCGTTCCTCCCTCGATTCGTCGTACGACTGTTCCACTGCTGTTGAAAAAATAATAAAATTCAGAAGAAGCACAAGACTCTGTGTGCGTGTGTGCGCGCGCGCGCGCGCGTGTGTGTAGTTTCGCGTGGACGGTAAATGCAAAACTATGTAAATTCCGCGATGTCGTCGCAAGAGAAAAGCGCGTTTCGTTGTTGTGAGTAATTTGTTTTCGGCGCTATCTGCCACGTATCGGCGTTATCGCTTCCGTATCTCTCGACATTTCAGTTGCTTCCACGCGCAGACAGAAAACATTTTTTGGTTCTTTTCTCTAGAGACTAGATAAGGAATATAATCTTTCTTCAATCCCCCGATGTTCTCACGTTACGTTATGTAAAGCGACGAAAATGCTCCGTGAACGAGAAACTTTCGATCGTCTGTGTTTTTCTGCGCTCGAATCTCCGAGTTGCACGCTCGCGAAATGTGCAAGGAACTCGCTCCGAATTGTTTTTTTTTTTTTTTTTTTTTTTACAAAAGGGAGACAGAGAAAAAGAGCTAGCTTGTCGCGCGTACAGAACTTGACCTACGTGTGGGATGAATTATAGAGGAGATTCTGATCGATTACCCCGCGCGCGGGTGATGAGACGAACGTACACGACGAACGACGTACACTTGTGCACACGGGGGAAGTGTGCGACGATTTTTTTTCGTTCCAGGCAGCGGGTTTTTTCGAGCGGACGATCCTCCCGCGGAAATCGAAGAACGAGGAGGAGAGGCAACACACAAGAAAAGAGGCAGAAAAATCGCGACGCACCCCCGGACGAAAAGAACTCGGCGAAATATCACACACAGACGCGCGGTGTAGCGTAGCGGCTACTGCTCGCAAGCGCTCTGCGCCCGATATCGACTGGCTGAGGGTTGGTAGGCGACTAAAGGCACAGTTGGGGGGTTTCTGTCTGATAAGAACGCGCGCGGAACACACATAGGGAATTTTCAACCGGCGGCGTGACATAGCGCGGGTGTATACGACGATAAGACCGCGAGACGAAGTTGATAATTGCTATACGCGTACATATCAGTAGTAGTATAAATAAATTAAAGCAACAATTGTGAAAAAAACTTTATTGACGCGCACACGTGTGCAAGCGCGTGCGCAATTTGTCATGTTAAAAGTGTTTGCCGTATGAGATCACATCGCTACAGTATAGACGTTCGTCTGGAAAGTGTCTTTTTTATTTTTTTTTTTTTAATAAAAATTACAACAGATGTCGATAAACACAAGAAATAGAAGATACGCAGTGGAAATTGCGGCGAGATATTTCGAAATTGCGTGAAATAACGCGCTTCGGTAGAAAAAAAAAAGAAAACAAAAAAATAGTTTGTGTCGTTTTTTCTAATCACTTTTTAAAATATTCATAAAATGCGCCGTTTTTTTTTTTTTTTTTGATAATTATGTTAAATATTTAAATGTACGTATACACACGTTAATTTATTTCAATATACATAATACACCACACACCAATAGTCAAACATATTAAATAGATTTTTAATTAGAACCTTTCGCAGATGTACCTTCTGAGAACTTTTTAACGCAATGCTCGTTGCAGCAACTTTTATCGCGTAAAATGTACTATACAAATTGTACAAACAAACTTTTATGACTTCTACGTTCTATAATTTGAGCAATGCAAAATAGATACCAGCTGACGTTGCGCACATTTGTAAAAACAAATTGCGTATTGCTGCGGCGAACATCGCACAGTGTATAAAAAAAAAGACTTCGACAGTAAGATTGACATTTGCTACTTACTTGAAGGTGAAAAAAAAAAAAAAAAACAAATTACATGAATTTCTTCTAAAGTCTGACTGGAGAGAATAGAGTGCAATTTACCTGACTTTATAGACACGTCCATTTTCTTAATCTCGCTGTACAATATCGCCGCCAGCCATGACAACGCGATCAACCAGAATGTGATCAAAACAGCCGCCAACCACAAGGACACAATTCGCATGTCCTTTCTGCAACCGCAGTTGTTTTGTCTGGTTCTAGACAAAATCCTTGATCTGTGTCGCCTGCGAATGAAAAATTGTCGCGTAATATACGTTGATGAAACGCGACCGCGTTCTTTTTGTGAGAAAAAAAAACTCCTTCTCGCGTATAAATTTATTACAAAAATTAAACAAATTTATATACCGTTTGACCTTCTTCTTCTTCTGAGACGTCACGATCAGATCGGTGCTGTCGGAGTCGCTTTCCGACAGCAGATCCAACAGATTGATCGTCTCTTTGGAGTTTGGTTTCTCCATTCTCTTGTACCGCATGTCACGAACTTTCGAAATTGTCGATCGACCGTGGCCGATGTACCATCGTAACCTCCTCCTCTACGACCGTGGTTCCTCTTCCACGAGTACTATACCTCCGATGAGTTTCTCTGCCTACGTCGTGTCGCGCGAAATCAGATTTCCTCGAGATCCTCCGAGATCTCACACATTCCGTGTGTTATTCCCCGTATAAATCCCGACGTTGACTCGATCGAGGTAACGCAACGCATCTGTCACAACATAACCTAGATGTTCAGGGAGAGAAAGATTTTTGTTTAAAATTTGAACAAACACTTCCCTGCGCTTTTCTTCGGAATTTCATCATCCCGTCCTTCTCCATTCAATTCCCGCGATTACGTTGTTGTGCGTACACTCGTCTCGCTCCCTTCAACGCGAAAATTTCAACCACGCAGCTGAGGACGAGTACCGACATCGCGCAGCGCTCGAAGTTGCGACATCTGTCGGCAATTGAGATAATTAAAACGGCGTCCGATCGGTAAGCAATGCGAATTATCCGTAGGTAATTGCGAGTGTATCTTTGTGTGTTTTGAAATGGCGGGATCGCAGAAATTGCCGTTGCGACAATTTTCACAGAATTTTCACAGATCAACGAGTCTTTGGTCAAAATTTTTGTTCGACGAAGGAAACCGTCCCGTAGAAAAACCCGATCTAAATGTCAAACGTCTTGATAATCATGCAAAATTGAGGTGAGATTTGATCTTTCTCTCTGATTTATTATATTTTGTTCAATGTGCGCGTTCGAGTGATAAGAAATGTGTTTTTCAGGGGGGTATACATCGACAACAAAATTATTTGATATACGACGAGAGTTCTTGATATTCTTCATATTCCACATTGTCAAAAATTGGCAAAAACTCACGTTGACGTCTTGGCCGTTTGGTTGGCTGGATGTGACACAGCCGAATTTCGAACAACATCAGCTATGCCGACATCTTGCCTTCTAAACGTCCAGCTGAGACAGAAGAAAATTGCTACATCGAAATTACTATTATTTTGTAAATATGCGAAAGATTTTTTCTGGTTCGTAACACTTTTTATCTCTGACGCGTGTCGTTAAAAATCTCGAGAAAGATTCTTTCTTTTTTTTTTTAATATTATTAGAAATTTATTATAAAAAAAAACATTTGATCTGATAATCAGTCGTCATAACGCTCCGAGCAATTCGTTTTCGCCAAATTATGAAATATGACATGGGTAGTATATCAAGACAAAATTGCACATTATAAAAACAAAACAATGATAATTCAATCTCTTTAGAATATACGAAAATAAAAACTATATATAATTTTTCTCTTCTTCTTCTTCTTCTTCAAAAAAAAAAAAAAACTTATACTTACTTTCGAGTCAAAAAACTGTTGAAAATCCTTAAATTATCGCCGCGCGTTACTTACTTAAATATAAAAAGCTGAAATCTCTGAACACTTCGAAAACTAAACTTCACCATTGAATTAAACAGAGAAAAAAAATGTCTCGATGAAATTATGAAACGGTTCTCTTCTTGAAGGTTGCGATCTCGGCAGCAAAAGTTCACGTCAGAAAATTCGAAAAAAGGATTTGAAGAGTCGCACGAGAAAGACAGAAAAATGTGAGAGAGAGAGAAAGAGAGAGAAGTCAAGAAAAACTTTGATGTTCAATCCCGAAGACACCTTCTAACACCTGCACGAGGCTGGAGGTTCGCCAAAGAACTGATAGCGTGGGCGTCGTACCTTCGAAGACATAGACGCAAGGACGTACATGTATGTACGCGTACACATACATACACCGTCGTACACTACAGCGGCTTCTGAGAGGGAGAGGTAGGGAGGCGGGGGGAAGAGAACTAAAGTCTTTTACCTTCTTATTCCATTGGCTGAAGTCGAAGTGTTTCGAGCCGGCCTCTTTTCGCACTCTTCATCGCGGATCATCGTTTTCCGTTGTTTCCCGAGGTCGGAACGCGAGAGGTGTTAATGAAACCCCCGCCTCTCTCGCGGCTGCATTCTTTCGCACCCCGCTAACGTATTTCCCTACGAGTCCTCGCGGTCGACTATATATCTCATTCGCGTTGTTAATTACCGCGCAAAGGGGGGGTTGGTGTTAATCTTTTATTAAAAACATAAAGAGAAAAATCAAAGACCAGATAATTGCCCGATCAAAAGCACGCTATGTGTGCGGTTATTGAAGAAATATTAAAACATCGCAATGTTTTTCGAGATGCAATTACTTTTTATTGACACGTTAAGCACTTGTAATTAATTTCGATCATTTTATTCATCGCAGTGTTGTCCGCAAGATGAAGAGAACGATATCACACGTCATTTGCCGATATAACGGACGAAGCAAAGTCGATCGTACTTATGAGAGAAACTTCGCGCTGATCGAAACCACCGAAGGCCAGCGAGAGATCGTCGATTCGTAAGCGTCGGATTATACTTCCGTCAACGATAATTTTGGCATCGGCTCGATTTCCTAATAAAGCGGAAGCGCGTCCAGAAAGGCGCGTTTTTCGGCACGGAGCCCCCCCCCCCCCGAAATTGGGAGGGAAAATTCCAACTGTGCGCGCACCCACACACACACACACACACGCGTCACGCACGTTCGCGGGATTCTAATGCGCTGTCCGTGACTTCCGGTCACCGGGGCGAACTCGCGCGCTTCAAGGAGTCACGTGTGCGCGCGACGATTGTCGGTGACCGGATATGGCGAAGAACCAGCTGCGACCGAATCGCTCCGACACGGCGACGGGTGTCTCTTCTCTTCATGCCGATCACGCGTAACCCGTGTACCAAATACCGACCGACCATCAGTGACATCATGCTTATTGTGTACATAGGCGAAGCGCGCGAGCAAATCGCGCTTATTGTGCGCGCATCTTCGCCCGGAGCGGCGTCATTATCATGGCATCATAATAAACGACGTATGTACACACATATATCCGATGTATAATTTAATAATTGCGCCGAGTTCGAATTATTTAGACGCTATAGAAAGATCTCTCTCTCTCTCTCTGTTCGGGGTTAACTCAACTTTAATTTATTAATCCTCTCCGATTCCTGAGTGAAAATTTTTGTTTTTTGTTTTAGCGGGCGAGAAGCAATACCGACCGATTGATTCATCGAGAGTCGTCATTGCATCGCGCGCCGTCGGATTATTCCTCGCGCGTCGCGTTTTACAGGAATTCCACCACGTGAATACAATGTTTCTTGAAAAACTGCTACGTTGTATACGTATGCGCGAACCGAGTTGTTCGAAGACACTTCCCCTTTAAGATCGCCGATACACTTCCTCCTCGTCGATTACGTGATTACATTAGTCGCGCGATTAAATAATTTTACCGAATTACACAACAATTTGTTTTCGCGTGATTAAATTAATTGATTAAGGTAACTACAGTTTTCTAGTTTGCGTTTGAGTTTTTTTTTTTTTTAAATAGTGATTTTAAAACATTCTAATGTACGAGCGTGTCCAGTTTTCGTTGTAAATCTAATAATTTAATTTTTAATTGAATGAAATTTTGAAGAGTGACAGAAGTTAAAAATTTTCAATTAAAGCGAAGACAAAATTTGATATTCAATTAAAGGGACGAGACTTTGTTAAGCCGGAACATGTTACATAGTTATACTTTGTACGATCGGCACTACAAAAACACATTTGTTTTCTTTGACTTACAATTAGGAAATCAATAGGCGTGCTATTAATATTTCGTTCTCTCGAGAAATGTCTGTTTCGTTCGCTTCGCGAGGCAAGGTGTTATCGAGCAGCTGTATAAACCTGGGCACCCTGTATCGCAGCACAGGTTTGGATTTAATCGGCGTGCGCGCCGCACACACTAACCGTAATATAATGCATACCGTAACTCTAATCGCGCGTATAAACTAAAGAGACGCGTTTTATTCGACGCGCGACGAGACACCAGTTAGTTTGCATGTGTACATACACATGATGAGCACACACACACAGAAGTGCGCTCATATTCTGTTTCCATATTTCGATCCGCGAGCAGCGAGGATTAAACAGAACTCGATTAATCGAGTCGATCGAACAATTGTGATCAGACACTTGTGTAATTTGCGATAAGTCACTGAAAAACAAATTTCTTCTTCAAAAAAAAAAAAAAAAAACAGAAATATATAATAATTGGATGGACAATATAAACCTCAGTTTTATGTTTCCATAAATTAAAACAAATCGCAACAAACAGGTCGCACCAAAGTAAGTGCGAAAAATAATCGTAACGATCTCGAATTGTATTCTTTAAATTTAAAAAATTTTCGCTGCTGTAACAAGCCGAGTAAAAAAATTAAAACTACTGGAACAACTCACCCGTACGATTTGCTTCAAAATAAAAAAACTCGCTTCTTTATTTACAGTAGATGGGTTCGCAGAAATAATCGTCTCCTCACACACACGTTTGTTGAAACAAAAAAAAAAGGGAAAAAGTGGAAATATCCTCTTCAATTACCACTAAGAGCGAGAAAGAGAGAGTTAACTGTATTGTCCGGCGTTAGCGGACGGATTAGTAGGCGCACCGACCGGCTCGCGATGTTTCATCGCAGAGAAAGTAGTCATCGCCGGCAACAATGACAGCTCGCCTGCCCTTGTCGCCCGGCGTCGTGTCGTTCGGCGCTGTATTCATCGACACGAGCGGAAAAGGGACAGAGAAAAAAAGTGCCACCGAGGAGGAACAATTAATTCGTACGCGAAACACGTACGCGCGGACTCGAGTCACGATGGAACGCGCACATCACCTTCCATCCGGTTAGGTCAAAATATTCGGCTACCAGCGACGGCGGCGAAGACTACTACAACGCAGCTATCTCTGAACGCGGCGGGATATAAATACATGCGCGGCACTTCTCGGCTGCTGATTTTAATAATTGAAAAAGTTTGATTCGTCGATATATAGTTTTCGCGTTTCCAACGAGGGCTTGTATATCATCTGTTTGTACACGTTTCCATATCTCGCGTGATAAATGGGTGGAAGATGGAAATGGGATCGCGCGGAAAACCCCCCCGAAAACCTCACGAAGGTTTCGGTAACAATCGGGGTAGCTTTTCTAACATCTTTTTTACGCTTCTCAATGTAGACAAGTTTCTCTCGCAGAGATATGTATTTTAATAACACACGCCGAAACGCGCATTACAGCGGTGAAACTTGAAAACTTTTTGCCGCCGCCATTTTTCAAGAGCCCCGTTGTGTTTCTCACATCGGAACAATGCAGCAACAGTGACCGCGGGGAGGCGGAGAATGCGCATATCGGCTCGCATAACAGAGAGCAAAGAAACTTCGTAGAAGTAGGCCGTGCAAATCAGGTGAACTCCGGAACATCTTTACTATATAACCGAGTCTATGCGACCGGTTTCACATGCTAATTGCAGAACAAGCAGCAGCTTTAGTTTCGCGCGGAGCGCAACGCGTAAAAATTCACGCCGGGGCGGGACACTGAATGAGAAAAAGGATTATCGGACAAAAACACCTTGCGAACGAACGAAAGAAATCGAAAGTCGAAAATTTCAAATTGTTGTTGGAAAAATCGACCTTTATAAGAAAGTACATATGGCGTACGCGCATTCTCGATTTTCCGCTGGAAAGATCTCGCCTTGGCCGACCTCGTTGTTAGCGCGTCTATAATTAAGGAGTGGGAGGAGCGGCAGCAATTAACTTCAATTAAAGCTCAGGTGATAAACAACAACACCTGCGATATCCTGCGGTCAACAAGTTGTTTTACAGGTCACTTATAATTGAATGATGATTAGCGCGCATTTTTATGTCGTTATCTATCCGTACAATCTAATTGCATCTTCATTAATTTCTTTTTAGAGTCCGTTTGTGAGAGTTTTATTTTCTACATTCAACGAACGCTGAATTCAATCCCCAGAGGTAATCGGCAACGGGAATGTTATCTCAAAGAGACGCTCAAAGTGACATTCCGCGAATATTTCTCGTTAGAGAATTCCCGACAGCAAAGTCTCTAATACGGACGTCAGGATTCTGCGACGGACACCGTGTGAAAAACTAAGCAACAAATTCACGAAATCACTTTTTTGCGCACAGAATCGCACTGTATCACTTTTGTGTGATTTTATTCATAATTGACACTTCGAAGAACCATAAAATTGTTATAATTGTTATAATTGTTATAATTGTTGCGCGTCGCAGTGATCGATTATCTAATTTCAATTAGCGTCGTTTTTTTTTTTTTTTTTTAGCGGAGATTAACGCCGCAATTTACACCTCGCGTTTGAAGTTACGCACAACGATCGCGCATCGAAAGCGATCGAGCGCGGATAAACGGCCTGACGCGTGTACGTAGCGAGCAAAAAGACGCGCGCACCGGCGCGAGTATAACGCGCTTATGTAACGTTTTTATTGGTAATTACCGAAACGTAAAGAAAAAAAAAACATCAAGTCGAGACATTTCGTTCACTTTTGCAAATAACAACAATTTTCGATCGATCTCCAATTGCCGTGAGTTGACGCTTTTAGAGCGGTGTTGCGAAATTTGTGCGCGCAGCTTGTGCACAAATCTTCGCACGCTAAAATTTACGCATAAAATGTTAATCAGAAATATTTAATTTTCTCGCTCAACAAAAATTAATAGAACCCGAACGAAGAATGATAAGAAAGTTGTGTTATTCTTGCACACAACGCGTATTATGTGAAACGCAATATGTAAAATGCACGTATATATCTTTTTATACATCGCATTTTGAGCGTGAAATCAAATTTCCTCCGACTCATAAATCTTTGTTATCGGAGAGAAATTCGGTTTCTTGACGTCTCGGTGTCGGCTTTTTACTGCGCCGCATCTTATCGTAATCGAGCACACGCAATCTCACACAACGTCTCGCGATAATGTAATAATAACATTATCGGCGTGTTTATTAAAGTTGTGGTACAAAGGCCTGCACCTTTGCATTTGATTTGCTCGATACGCATCGAGTGTTGATCGAAACGGTTAGTCTGGAAAAACAGAAGGAAGGGAAGGGGGGAGATGAGAAAATTGAATTTAGCGTCACACAAGCCGCGTTAAAAATATCCGTGTGTTCAATTGGATGCGCGTCGTTTGTTTAAACACACGGATTATTATTTCGCGCAAAACAATATTTCACTCATATTCCGACTCCCGCGTGTATTTTTCGATTCGCCGCAAAATTTGCCGCTTTCTTCGCCGTTTCTCTCCCGAACGATTTGTAAATTTGTACAAATGCACGTCACACACACACATACACAATCCCGGCGCATAATTATATTATAGTCGCACTTCGGACATTGTACGGAGATTGGTGCGACGAGACGACGTGGATCATTTTAAACCAGGAAATCGCACGCGCGCACCTCGCAGGATGCCGGTGCGTCAATATTGACACATTTCTTACGAAACGCGTAGAGAGAGAAACGCCGCGGTGCGCTTTCGCCGCGCGATTACCTATATGGGTAATTCTCAAAAAACGCAATCTCCGTGGGACTGTAATCTTCGTGGTATATTGACATAAAAAACATAGATAAGTGTTTTTATATTGCATAGTTACGTATTTATATCACAAATGGTGACTTAAAATGATATAAAAAAAAAAAAAAACAATTCATCGCTATTCGTTAGTTTAATAATATTTAATTTTTATCAAAAATGAAAGTTGTGAAATTTACGCGTTCACAGAGAATCATCCATATATACCTCTGTAACTACAAACGCCGAAAAAGAACTTCGATCGAAGTCAATTCGACTCGAGAATGTCGACACTGAATAAAACACATGAGATCGTAATTACGAGAATGTTACATGCGTTAAGTAATAAATTATTTATAATTACTCGTGCGCGCCGTGAGAGAATTTCTCGCGTGATTTCATTGTCCGCGTGTGTACAAATCTACACACTTTTGCGTTGTACATAAAATGATCGTAACTTAAATGAAGTTTCCGAGGTGATAACACACCTCTAGAAATGCGTTTCGCAAACCGTCAATTTGTTGACTGACAATTAGATTACCGTTGCGAGCCAGAGTGAGGTCAGGAAACAGGAAATTGATCTCGGCTAACAAACGAGTTAGATAACTTGCTTTGATAATTCATTCGTATTGATTGAAAATAATAAAAAATGACGCACAACAAAATAATAATAATAATAATAATAATAATAATAATAATAATAATTAAAAGCGATTTTGAGACAGGTCATCGTATATGTAGAGAAAATTAAAAACGTAACTAAAATCAGGAAAACGTGACAGGAAAAAGTAGAAAAACAACACGTGAAAATAACATGACTGTAATTTATATTATATATAACATTAAATAATACATATATTATATATACATATAATTTATTATATATTTATAATATTATACTTTATATTGTATTATATACTACATACTACAGTAATGTCACTGACCTCGGCCGCGCGGTCTTGGCGGGGTCACTGACCTCGGCCGCGCGGCCTTGGCGGGTTCACTGACCTCGGCCGCGCGGCCTTGGCGGGGCATTGACCTCGGCTGCGCGGCCTTGGTGGGGGAAGGCGGGTCACTGACCTCGGCCGCGCGACCGCGGCGGGGTCAATGACTTCGGTCGCGTGACTGCGGTGGAGTCACTGACCTCGGCCGCGCGATCGCGGCGGTATTACTGACTTCGGTCACGTGATTACGGTATATATATATACATATGTGCGTATGTATGTGTATTATATATAGATATAGAATATTACATATGATATATATAATATTCTCTTTTTTACCCTTTTCCCTGTCACGTGTTGTTTTTCCACTTCTCTCTCTCACTATTTTTTGAGTTTGATTTTCATGCGTTATTTCTGACATTTCTCATATGTGTATTATATGGTTTATAAGACGTATATACTATCTGTCATCGCGGTGACAGGTTGTGTTTACTGACAACACGTTAAATAACAATAGCGTGCGCGTAGCGCGCGCCTGTGTTGTGCTAGTAAGTAAAAAAAAAGAGAAATAAAATAATAGACTATCAATCAAATCTTTACGTGACGTATTCACGTAACAAATTTCGAGGGCTATATTTTAACAAACTGATTAACTTTAGTTCTGATATGCGTTCAAATGTAATTATTAATATAATCGTGTGTAAACTCTGGACAGAAAATGTTATTAACGATTTAAGTGGAAGAATTCTCAAAAAAATAAAAACATATTAAATCTAATGTTGTTTCCTTAATAAAAAAATGTTAAACAAAACTCTAATAAATTTTTAGAGGTTTTGCAACATTTCAACCAATAAAAATATCGCGTTAGACGTAAGTGTCGAGAGTTTACAAAATAAATAAAAAACGTACTTTAGAAAAACGTTTACAGGATCAGGGTTAAATTAACGCAATAAATTAAATATATCATTAGTAAAAATGTAGTATTTGATTCTTACATTTCGAGATGTGACACGTACGAGAAAAGAAGAATCAAGTATTGTTGCAGAGTTAAAGTTCTTTATTTTGTTCTTCATATACTCTTTTAACCATGTAACAACAATTGCCAAATAACAATATTGCAATATATAATTAATATATATACATATGTATATATATACGTATATCAGTAACTAAGACGCAAGAAGGAACATACACTAGTGTATAAATAAACAAAAAATTCAATGGAGAGCAATATATTACTTTGTATTTTTAATTATGTATAATAATCGTGTGCACGCGCTTTTTCGCTTATCGAACGGTAAAGTTCTTAAAATTAAAATTTTAATAACGTCAAAATGTCGTTCCGCTGATTTTATTGCTAAACTATAGCCCTGTGTGTGTGTGTGTGTGTATATATATATATGTATATATTATGCACAAAAAGAAATTGTTGATTATTCGGTTACAATTGTCTTTCTTCGTACACGCGTTAGGTGTAATGGATGGATTCTTTTCCTTTGGCCGGTGTATATGTATATACATAATATTTATTTATTTGGCGTAAAACGAAGCTATTGAAGTACAATTGTTTACAATTTTTTCTGAGTAGCACGCGGAAAAACAGTTTTTTTTACCGCGTCGCACGGAAACACTTGCACTCGTCAGTCTAAGAATTCAAAGTTAAACAAGATCGTCAGAACGAACAAATAAGTGCGAAAAAAATTTCATTTTACATCTAAAATAAAATAAAAAAACCCTGTTGATAGCGCGCTGTACATCTTTCAACGAATTCTCTTATCTCTCATCCACATCCGTGTAGTGATTGTAGCGTAACGATTGCTTCGAGGAATCACAGAAACGCAGGAATATTAATTTTTGTTTTATAAATATAACGTGCAATTGCAACAAAAAAAAAAAGAATATAACAAACAATTGCTTCCAAAGCGTACGTAACTAGTAACACTTATAAGATAATTATTGTTCTTAATTTTGTGCACGACAATTAAGTAGAATTACGAATATAAATATTGTTTAGGATATGTCGATTTGATTTGTGCACTTAAAAACACGTTGTCATTTCGCTGACATAACAAATTGCGAGAGAACAAATTATATAAACGAGACTCTAAACACAATAACTTTATCATTCAACACATGAGAATGATTAACGTTAATATAAAAAATGTTAACGACATTTAACTAACAACGTAAAGTATATGTAACAAACAGTATAAGAGAAACAACTTGCGCATATAAAAATATATTACACATAAACGTTCTGGCCACGTTTGTTTGTTTTTTTTTTTATCAAAAATGTTTGTAATTTTTTGTTTTTCGAATAATTTTACTACTTGTGTGTCTCACCTCTCTAGATATATCGATATTCTTATATTTATAAAACTATTAAATTTTTTTTTTTTATATATATATAATGAAATATATACGTTGTACTATTTATCACTAATGTAATTCATAGAGAAGTGTTTTTTTTTGGTTTTTTTATATGCTCGCAGAAGATTTCGCAGTGAGTAGAATTTGCAATAGAATCAAAATCCTATATACGTTATAGTTTGTTTAGCACTGTGAAGAGTGAACAATTTTTGACAAGTCACACGAAGTGTAAACTTGCAATTGTTTAGGCGTAAAAGCGTTTTCGAGAAGTGAAGTTCGAGAAATATACGTATTGAAAAATGTAAATATAAAATATGTTACATATAAATTCTAGTGACGTTTTAAAACTGGTTATATAAGTAGAAATACACAAGATATCCTGCTCTAAGATAAAATCATTTGATTTTTCTATTTATCAAATAATTAATGCGATACTTATTAATCGTCGATTAATTCTTATCATTGTCATGTGAGCGGATTGTATAAAATAATAAAACACTAGTAGAAACTCGCTTATTAGTATGGCCACGAAACAAACAAGGAATCAGCATCGAAATGCGCGAAAAACGTTTTTTTAAAGCTTCTGGATAGCGACTGTGGACGTGGTTTGTCCACGGGAAATATCAATTTACGTATCGAAAATCTCTTACGTAAATTGCAACATTTTTATCTCGCGCTCGAACGTCGAGGAGCTTAAGATAAATCAAGTCGTTCGATTAGAGATCAGGACGTGTGTATTAGCGTCCTGACTTGTTTTGATATGCTATTAAAAATTGTGAATTTTTCTACTTAGACCTAGGAAAAAGGGGGAATGGTTCGTAAGTTTTAATTGATATTACGAAGAACACGAACAGTAGAGAGTAAGCTCTCCTACAAGGATGTCGATAAATTCGAGTCGCTATATAAATCGCACAATGAGTACAATCTTCTCGGATCTACTCGTCTATAAGAAAACGTATAATTAAGTGTATATTCTCTGTATATTTTTCTATATCGAAAATTTTATTTCCTACGCTTTTTCTATTTCTCTTTTTCTCTTTCTGTCTATTAACTCTCTATTCAAAATAGAAAACTTCTTGCGTATTTGATTAGCTTGTACCTCGAGTAATTCTTTTTTGTATGTCTATAAATCCTGACCATATTATGACGCGTAAAGACCGCTACTCACGTGCTTTTTCATCATATTCATATTGTCTCGTATTTTGTATTTTACGAGAGATTTTTCGTGGATAATGACAATAATATTAATAGCGACGAACTGTACTACTTCGCGCCCGAGAAATACCGGTTCATTGTAAACTGAATCTGCTTAAATCTTCAAATCTGGTCGCGCGAACGTTAATCTATGATATTCAAGCAGAAAACCGTCTACTCTCAAGTGTCAAAACTCATCTGAAACTTGCACGGTCAATATACTTAAATTCATGGATTTCTATTACGTTACGTTTAATCGTGCGCGAAGTGACAAAACTCGCGACTTCAATTCTGTCGATAAAGCTGCCGTTTTCCGATACTCAATGCCCAGTGTGACGAATCTACGACACAAATCCAAGATTTTTTTGCAGTATACCGGCGATGAATATCGGAACTTTGCAGTCAAGGTATACTAAGAGAGCGCGCATTATGCAATCACAGTGTTTCTATGGTGTGTGTATACATATATATGTATATATATGTATATATATATATATATATATAAATTTGATTCCTAGATAAGGGAATTCTTTTACAAGTATATTTTTTGCTCCTCGCAAAGATTATGAAATCGAAGGATAAAATGGCGTGAAATAATGTCGTTGAGTGCTTGTGATATGCGATATTACCGTACGCGTACGTTTCTATAAATAAAACGTGGATCACGAATAAACGTGGTTTATCACTGCTGAAAGCGTTTGGGCAAATATTCTCAATCTTGTTATCTCTGATTTTTTCCTACCATTATTAGATAAGATATCTCTCTGGAATATATATTTGGATATTATTTCTTTTTAAATTTAAAACAACGTCTCCGACATGTGTCATTGTTAAAATATAGTACCACGTACTAGTAAAAAATTCATATAAATTCAGAGAACTTCTTCAGAGAACGTTTCATCCTTTACAAATCCTTTTGTTTGTTTGTTTGTTTTTTTTTTGTTTCCTATTATAACGTTTATATTATAACGGTTCTCGATAAATTTTGTTTTTTGGAGACAAGAATTATTCTAGAGAAATATTGAACGTTACGTCTAAGTATTCAAGCGACATTTGTATTGCTACGGCAACAATGGTGTCTGTTCTTTCTTCGTTCTTTATCGAAAACATAGAACCGTTTTGTTAGGCTGCTCTGTTGACTCGCTGCCGCAGAGAACGGATATATTGCTTCGTAATTCAAATTACCGCTCCTTACGCGATCTTACTTTTTTTTTTTTTTTGTTCTCGTTAAAACTCCCAGGACGTGTAAGTCGCTGTCCAGGGTGTGACAACGGTCCAAGGCGGAAACTGCGCCAAAAAGTTCTTGAATCTCAGAGATCGTTGGTGCTCGCCGTGCATGAAATGCCCGGCTAACGCTATGGTTAAATATGGTCCTTTCTGCACCGCAGACACCTGAAGTAACACACATAATTCTCGCGATACCGCTTGATAAAATACTTGCGTAACGCGATAAAAAGATCGAAAAAAAAAGAGAAAAAACGAAACTTTTCGGAAAAAAAACACTTACGTTCAACATGATAGAAAATGTATATGGCACACAATCTGAGGCACATGCATAATAAATAAAGTAAGTCTCTCGGTTGTTCCACACTGGACCTTGCAGCGGTTTCTCGTCCAGTATGGACCACTTTTCTAAACGAACATCTTTGTACGGGGACAAAATTATAGCTATGTGGTCGGGCCCTGAAAACGCAAATATGTTTGTACGAAACAAATTTGTAATTGTCGTTTATCTTACAGACGAGAGCGTTTCTTACCGGTAACGTTAAAGGTGAACGTGACAATATGCTGCTTCGCAGTCCTCGAAATGAGTTCGAGATTTGTGGGAACACGTATGAGCGGAGCGGGTCCGGGTATCCAACTCGTTTTCCTTAAAAGACAAAAATATCGTTTTCAACTTGTTTGGTTTTTTTTTTTTTTCAGAAGTAAAAAGAGATTGTGATACGTAAGAGTGAGTGATACGCACCACAAGAAGGTCGTGACCGGCATCAAATATGGGAAGCCGCAATACAATTCTCTCTCGCAATCCTTGACTGTTGGCGTCGCGGCGGCCACTTCAGGTACTGTTGACTTTATGCTGTGAGGACTATTCATATCTAAATCCACCAGCCAATATCCCGTGCCGGAATACCTAACGCTACCGTCCAAGTTATAATACTGGCGTTGACTATGCTACAAATTAAAGCGCGATGCGATATAATATAATTGTCTGCTACTTGGCACGTAAAATAAAAAAACTCGCAGGCTTATATTATATATTATATATTACCGCGATCATGAATCGTTGTGGAGCGGGCGACAGTGGATCGCCGCTATAAGGAAATCCAAGCGGTGTGAAAATTACCACAGTCATAGCAAAAAAGAAAATTCCAGCTATGCGAACTAAAACTTGTTCTGCATTCTTTACTAGAAGCACTATCGGCAGCTGAAATTATCGATACGGAATATATTGAATAAACTAACAATATTATACGCAGTGTGTTATGTAAAGAGAAGTTTACGTAACAAATTGTAATTTAAAAAAAAACATTTACGTAAGTTAAAAAAAAAAAAGTTTACGTAATAGATGTTACACGCACACATACGTTCATATAATTAAAAATACGCACATACGTGACACACGCAAATATTAATTGCTGATATATATATTTACCGTAAAGCTAAGTAAGTTGGAAAACAATATCGACAACATGTTAGCCATCACGATTTCGGAATTAATACTGCCACCGGATCGTCCCATTATCGGAATGAAGAGATAGAGAGCACCGAGTGCCAAATAAAGTGACTGTATGTAAGACAAACTCAATGTTCCCAAGTGATAACAAAGCCATTTCCAATCTAGAAAAAGTTCGTAAAGCGTATTGTTAAGGATTAATACGGTTTTTTTTTTTTTTAATTCTCACATAAAATTATTATAAAACGTCAACGTGATTCGGTAAACTCGCATGTGTATCTTACCTCTCCATTTGTTGAAGAAATTGTGTCGCACGATATTCCCGACTGCCGGGAACAAGACCCAGTGGAGCGGTATGAATCCCGATCGTATCTCGAACAAGACGCACACGAAAAGAATCGACATCCATATCAGAGCGTACGCGTCGCAGTACAACTGATAAACAATCCACGCGGAGTTAACTTCCTGCAATATATAAATTTTTTTTTCGGTTAATATTGATATATACGTGAGATATATCTTATTTACACGCAAAAATCCATTAAAGATTTATGTACGCGTTATCTCGCGATCGCTTGCCTTTCTTTGTCTCGATCCGATCAGCAGAAACACGGTCATCGACACGAAAACGGTCGGGCAAACGTACAGGAAGAATAGCCACGCCGGTCTCGCGTACCAGCTCATCACTTTTCCCACCTTCGTCAGGAACAGAGCGATCAACGAGCAGAAAAACATGGACGCCAACCAAGACAGAACGATCACTCCGACGCACATCGTCATGTACTTCATATACATCGCTTTCTTAAGATCTGCATCAATACAAACGGAAACACTCAGATATGTTTGGAAAAAAAAAATAAATAAATAAATAAATAAACAAATAAACACGAACACCGTAGAGAGATCTATTCTACGAACTCCGGATCTGAATAATGATTTATATATTCTTACTTCTACGTGCACTCTGCATATTCAAATGAATAGAGTACCCAGCTATGATTATACTGGCGATATTAACTGTACTGGCGATGTACTGCGGCCACCTAATGACAAACGCGCCCAGAAAGTCGAAGAACACGAGACTACCCTGAGCGTCTTGCATGCTCGCGTCCGACAAGTAATCCTCGAACACTATTCCTTGCGTCAGAGCAAGAATGTTGTCGCCGGTTCTTTGTAACGCTCCCAACGGTATCTGATCAACGTTATCGAACTTAGTGTGATACACGTACCCGTTCTTTGACCAGGCAAAGTCAAGGCCTACGTGAAATGTTACACATGCGTTAATAAGCTTTCTGTAACAGTGGAAACGTTAAAAAAATACAGAGCTACGTTACGATCGACAATTTCGTTACGAACCGGAAACTTTTCCGAAATCTCGAAATATTCGAAAATCCGTGTCGCCGGGCACAATGCCGCTCTCGAATATCTCCTGCGCCAGTGACGACGCGTAAGGATACGGCACGGATTTTGCGTAGACCTGTGAAAAGTAAATGAAACATTGAGATGTGCCCTGCGACTGCATAAACAGGCAAATAAGAACCACGATGCAATGCAAATAAATTCAAACGCGTAACACGTTTCGAAACTCTTCGACTTTGATATCATCAGATCAGTCATTGAAATACACTTAAATCGAACGAACACTTCATAAATTAATTATAATACGATGCGATACTTTACATCAATATATTACGTAACTTAATAAACGTGTATACTATCACGGGTAGACATCTTCAAAAGATTACACGTTTGATTTTATTTGCATCCCGTTCTCGGTTTCCATTTGCCGTAAAGCAAGTTCTCAGCGCCTTGCAACAAAAATAAATAATAAAACGAGGAACGAGGATATTAGATATTACCTCGAGGATCCAAGGACTATGCGGACCGGCTTGAAACAGTAATTCGCGACCGCCCGCGCCACAAGCCTCTAAATTTATAAACGTTCGAACTTCCTTCGCCCATGGATGTTGCGTTATAAAACCGTGTGACGCCTACAAAGTATACAGTTGTGGGAAGATAATTGCTCGTATTAAATGATCTATTTTAGAGCAAAACAACAAAATGAATTAACATACCTGCAATATATTTTCTTCCGCTCCGTTAAACAAGAATACGATGCTGTGCTTCAACATTTTTGAACTTCTGGTGATAATTCGCAAAATTTCAAGCATTACAGCACAACCAGCACCGTCGTCCGAGCCACCTGTATGTGAAAGAATTTTGTTTCATTTATTACGTACTTAATTGCAATTGTGTTGCGCAAGCAGACACAAGCTTATCTGATGGTGTCACGCAATTGGTATTTTTACCTGGACTTTCTAAAAATGTGTCGAAGTGACAATTGAGCAGCAAACTGTGCATCGTGGGTCTGTGGGGTCCAACCTTGACAATAACATTCTGCACGTTTCTGTAAACGTTGGTCATACCGTCGAGAAACTTGAGCGGAAACGCGCCGCTATGTCTGGTTACGTTACGAACAATTCTGTGATTCTCGTGAGCCGTTTTCACGATGTCATCGATCGCGGTCGTGAAAAATTTCACGGCCAGAACTTCGTTCTCGTAGCTCCCGGCTATACGAGGCCCGATCGACGTTAGATTCACAATGTGATTGCGAGCCCGTTCGGCCACAAATTTACCGGGATGCGAGCCCTCGTTAACGATTGTTATCGGTTCGGGTAAATTTTTTTCCATTACGATTATTATGAGCGACACGAAGAGAAAGAACACGAGAACGAAGTAAAGATGTTGCTTCTCGTTTGGCAGTGGAACGTGCTTCTCCGAAACGGCCTCATTTTTGAACGGCAACTCGGTCGATCTTCTTCTCGCCAGGTGTTGTCTCAATCTTATCCCGTCTTTCTGAAACTTGAATTGCACCGTCTTACTATGACGTAGTTTTGCTTCGCGACGAACCAGAAGTTATATATCTTGCGAAATCGCGGCGCGAGCGAAATCAGAAATCACGGATCCGAATTAGAACGTTCTATGAATGAACTTACCATTTTCTGCGATACAACGTCGTTGGACAGGGAAAAGGCACTTCGCAACGCCGCGCGAGCACGACCGTCGAATTTCGTCACGTCCGAAAATCAAATCGAGAAAACACCACGTTCACTCGGGTCTCGCACGCCGCATCGAAAGGCATATAGCGCGAGTCGCACTGCTCCGCATTCAGGCCCGCACACACAGCCCCGCTGTGCAGTAATGTTCGCGCCTTCGCGACAGAAACGGGAACGATGTGGCGCGATCAGACTGTAGATATATATATATATATATGCCTTATCTCTCTCTCCCTTCTTTCCCCTTCCCGTTATCTTTTCATCTACTGTATAAGCTATCAGTTTCTACTTTTGCTCTACTACTGTCTTACTTATTGTCTTATCAAATTTGCTGTTTTTAAAATTGCTCGGTTGTAATTTCTTTTTTTTTTTTTTTTTTTGTATACGTTCTATGTCTCTATATTAAAAAATACCTTTTTTAAACGCACAGTTTGACTGTCAAATATCTGTACGGAAAGTAGTTTGGAGAGTGAACACAGCTGGTTTTCCTTGGATTCTCCCTTTTTTTATTTCGCGTCTCCGGAGTCGCGCAGCGATCGATTAGGTCGGGTCGCCCGCGTCGTCGTCGCTCTCTTTAAAATTTAATTTATTCTCGCAGTGATAATAACCGTAATCGTCACATAGGCGGGAATTCAATTCGACGAAGAAGATCCCACGCGCAGAAAATCGCTCGGTTTGCTTTCTAATGAACGCCCGCAAGCGCTCGATTGTCGTTTGTGCGCCGTGACCTCGCTCGATATATACGTCTTCGCAGCTGATACGTATCGTGCATCGTATTATTATACTAATCAGTTTTAATTTATACGCCGACGACGGACTTGGCGAGAAATCTTTGCGCTCGGAATCACGAATATCGCGCTTTTGTGTGTCCTATGCATGAAACCTCGTCTTCCCAACCCTGGAACAACAACAATCGAATGAAAAAAAAATAATACAAATGTGCGTATCTCCTGTATAGAGTAATTTATTTAGAGAAAATAATAATTTCCGAGAAAACACATTACAGAAAAAATGTATAATAAATCTAAAATAAAAGTAAAATAAATATAAAATAAATTTAAAATAAATGTAAAACAAATGTAAAATAAATTGAGAGGAATTTGTTGTAATTAATTGTTAATTAATATACACCACATATAAAAACAAACGCGTAATTTCTTAAATATTCATTTAAGTTCACATGAACTTTCCATCCCACATCGATGATATCTCATCATCATATCGTTAAGTCCATTTGTTATCATAAAAAAAACTCTTAAATAATAAATTTGTTACATCTGTAAACACATCGCGATAAGAAATCGCACCAAATCGATATATTTGTCCAAACCGAAATTGATATTAATTTTCGTATCTAAATAAGACACATTAAAGTTATCTCTGCGAGAGATAAACGAAAAAAAATTGAATTTGCGATCACAAATCTGCAATTGTAGCAAGTCACGATTGGCGTTTGTGTATGTTTGTGGTATGTGAAATATCAGATTTGCGCGTTTCTCTTATCTTAACGTATATGTCTATTTTCAATGAATAAAATAAACTAATACGAGATCATCATTATCACTAACCCTAATTAATTCACGTTGGAAGGGAGAACAATATTATTATTTTTTTTACATTATTATTATGTAAATTACGAGAAAACGTCGTCCGCGAAGTAACCACCTCCGTCGTGTCTTCTGTTGCCGCGCAACTGTCACGTGTCGACAAGTCACGTGACTGACGATCAGGCCTACCATCACCAACACACATCTGTATTGTCGATCGTTACTCAAGCGAGAGTACGACCAATCGCGTTGTTGACAAAATTTTTGATCTATTTGAATCGACTGTTTTTCACAAAACAAAGGTCGTTGTTTTTTTGTTTTATTTGATATTGATTTGATTTTACTTGTAGGCCCGAATTTGCAATTAATTTCGTTGATTTTGGCCAGATACGACCGACGCGATTTCGGTCACGGTCGTTACAAGCGCAAAACCTAACTTAACCCCAGAAACGCTGGCGACAAAAGAGTCATCTGGGAGAAGTGCGACAAATTAAATCACCGCATTCTTCCCAGACAAAACGCGGACGAATCTCGCGTTGAGAGACATCTGATGCCGGATCATCGAAGACTTGGGAAAAGTTCGAGATTGCTGAGATTCCTCTTCAATTGCTCAGCATTGTATACAACGCGCAACTTGTACATCGATTTAACCTCCGATCGAGAAAATTCGTTCTCATTTGTGCGCCTTATTTGTGTGTCTGATTCGAAACGATGAACGACACGAATAACAAAGCGCAGGTTCAATCGAACGAGGAGGTCGTCGAGGAACTCACCAGAGATCTGAAGAGTTCTTGCATCGAACCGAACGAAAACTCGTCGACGAACGTTCCGTCGTCTGACGCGAGATCGAGGGACGCAGCCGACGATGATTCGTGGAACATTCCGGACGAGGAACACACCGCAGAGAGTAACAACGAAAACGCACAAAACACGGATCCGGAAGAGGTAATCGAAAACTTACTCAAAGACAGAGACTCGTCGCTTACGGAGTGCGAAAAAGAGGTATGTTTATATATATATGTCATTTGTGTGTATGCGGCGCGCGTATACAAGTAACAATACTGCAGCAATTCCCATATTCAACAGACGTTGAAGTGCGAAGCCGAAACTCGAAAACAGGCTGGAAATGACTTCTATAAAAAAGGTGAATACGTGGAGGCGATATCGCGGTATACAGAAGGATTGCAAACCTGTCCTCTGGTGTACAGTAAAGAAAGATCTATATTATACGCAAATAGAGCGGCAGCGAAAGCAATGTGTCAGGTAATGATGGAAGATGTGAGACAACAATTGATATTTACTGAGTTTATAATTTTCATTTATTAAAAAAAAAAAAACGAAAACAACTAATTTTAAGATATTTTTAATTTTAGACAGAAAAGGATTCGGTGATATCTGACTGCACAAAGGCTATTGAATTAAATCCTAGCTACGTGAAGGCTTACGTACGAAGAGCACAAGCTTACGAGGAATCGGACAAGTTGGACGAAGCTTTAGAGGATTATAAGAAAGTACTGACATTCGATTCTAGTCACAAAGAAGCCAATCATGCCGTTATGGTAATGTTCAATCATAGTAGTCACAATATGTTACGCATTTAAATATATCTATTGGTTTGTCTATTAATTATTTTTTGTTCTTCAGAGGTTACCGCCGTTAATTGAGGAAAGGAATGAAAAGTTGAAGATGGAGATGTTGGGTAAACTCAAAGACCTAGGAAATATGGTATTGAAGCCGTTCGGCCTTTCCACGAATAACTTTGAATTAGAAAAGAATCCCAATAGCGAGGGTTACTCTGTAAAGTTCCGCCAGAACCCCACGTAACAAGCTGGTTATATATGATTCTTATTATTTAAAAAAAAAAAAAAAAAAAAGGGAACTTGCGGATATAAATCCTTTTTCCTTATAAATTATTGAAGCATTTATATATTCTATAAATAATATATGAGTCCTGTAATGTGGATTTCATATATTTCGTTTTCTTTAGTTCTCTCTAATAAAAAAAAAAAAAAAACAATTATGGATATTATATGAGATACATGTACATGTATATATTTACATAGATAGTAACAAGTCAAAGAGTTATCCAAACTGTAGACGTAGATCCTGTCATTTCTGAAAAATTCTGTTTCGTCAATTGCGAAATAATGTGTGAAAAACGAGACCGTTTCAAAATATTTCCTTATATTAATCGAATCTTTGCGGCGGGCAAACACATATCGCGACATCGAGGCGTTATATTTGACGATGCTAGACCGGATATAGATTGCGGTTCAATAATAAAGAACTTTTGCGGAACTCTTCGATAATTTTAGCCGCAGTTCTTTTATTAGACTCTCGAACGCGGCCGGACAATGTTCTCAGGAGGTCAACGACCACGCGCAAGATCGCGAAGCATCGTCGAAAATTGTCAGTCGCGTACGATATTAATAAAAACCATATTTCTAACGCGCTCAAATGTGCATCACCAAGTATCGACACTTTATTTCAGGCGGTAAAACTATGACATTATCCATTTATCCCCTTCCCCTGTGTGTAACAAATGATCGGCCAAACGATCTGCAAAAGTCTGCGGAAGAAAGAAGTTGCGCGCACATAAACGCAATGGAAGCGTCGTTGCTTCCAGTAGTAGGATTTGGAAGTACGAGAAGCGAATTGCAAACGCGTGGACGGAAAAATAAAAGATGACGACGACTATTACGTGTGCAAAAAGTATGAAGTAAAAAAAGAAGAGATGAATATTGTTGGAAATATTGTTGTATACTTTTTCTCTGTATAAATTTGTGTTTTTCAAGCGCTCTTGTGAGCACTAATTAATTAAAGTGTTAAGAGCGTCAAGAGAAAGATATATATATATATAGAGAGAGAGAAAGATTCTTAATTGCGCGAGGGCGGCGAGTAAGCACCCCGGGCAGGCGCTGTGGCCGCGGATGTAGGTGGGAGAGACATCGCGGCATCGCCGCGCGGGAGTTCCGAAGCGCGTGATGATGAGAGCGCAACGTCAGTGAACGGGTAAAGGACGAGAGGGAAGGATCGTATTACGTACGCGCGCGATGGCCGTGCGCGAGGCGCCGAAGAAGCGCCGTAACAGTTGAGGAAACGGCCGAGTTTGCAGGGTGTAAATTTATACACACACGCACACACGTACATACATGCACGTATACAATAAAACTGTGTGTTTTTCGCTCGATTCTGTTCTGACCGACTGTCGAGGAGGAACCGGACGACGCGCGGCCCGTTTCGACGAAGAACTCGCTCGAATCGATAATTTGAACGCGATGTCGGACATCGTGGCGACATAAGAGGCAACCCCCGTAACATAAATATCTTGCCGGAGAATACGCGAATATATAACAATCAACCTCGCGCCCACGCACACTCCGCTCTTCTCTTTCTCTCTCTCTCGCGGAATATTACGCGTCGAGACGATAAAGACCCGCGAGCGCGCGACCATCAACCACCTCCACCGCCGCCGCCGTCGCCGCCACCACCACCACCACCGCCACCGCCACCCTTCTCTCGTTATTCATCAGCGCCGCGCTACCTATATCCGGCGCATCGACGTACACCCTCGGTCTTCCGGTTTGGAGCGGGGTTTCGAGCGGCCACGGCACACGGCGGACGACGACGATGCACGGCGTTAAAGGGGTAAGCCGGATATACAATGATGTGAGAGCGCGCGAATTTTTTCTCCGATCGCGTCTCGAGAAACCCCGGGACTCAATCATCGGACGGATTTTTTTTCGGTCGGAGCGAGAGAGAGTCCCGGTCTCGCACAAGCAGGGAAGGTCTCTTCTCTCTCTCTCTCTCTCGTCCCGTTCCCGGCGTTCGTATGAGCGGAGATCCCCGTCATCCCGGTTAGTTTCGCGAAAGAAAATTGCGAAACACAAAAAACACGATAAAGAGAATTCGCGTCTCGCTCCGTGTTCTTTCGTGCGACAGATTCGTAGTCGTCGTAGTTGCGAGCGTAAAATCGCGTCGAATATATAAATGCGCGTAAATAATATTTGGAAGCGGACGCGAAAAGAGACGTCGTGTAATATGGTGTAACTGGGACGCGAAAACTGGGATTCCCTTTTTTTTTTTTTTTTTCGACGGATATATATATATATATACGCACGCGATCTCTTTCTTCGCTGCAACTATTCGCGGAAACGTTTTCAATAGAAAAAGTGTGAAAGAGAGATAACGTGATAACCTTTTTGTACCGACTCTTCTTTTTTTTTTTCCGCTCCGCCCCAGCTCTCTCGGAGAGATCCAATTAAAAGTTTATTTAATACAGAAAAAAAAGAGAAAAGTGTAATTAAACTCTTTTTCTTTTGACAATGTGAAAAAAAAAAAAAAATACGACGACCACACTTGACGGAAAAAGAAACGCACGTAACGCGAACAAATCGCGTGACTTTGCGTTTTCTCGAAGAGATCCGAGAAGAGAGAGAGAGAGAGAGAGAGAGATGTTCTCTTTATCGCCCGGGGAAACACAAATTTTCGTACGAGAGATTCGGACCGTCGGTCGTCCTAAGTTCGATTGTGAGTATTCGAACGCGATTGAAGGTATTTAATTCAAGCGAAACAAGTGAATCACGGATCGCGTACAACACGTTCAACAATGTAATTTTGTCAGCTGCAATTTTGCGGTTGTTTAAATCGGGGAAACATTTTGCGCGGAGACACGGGATTGTTATGTAACAAACGACGTGACAAATAACGCGCGCGGACGGATAAAGATCTGATAAATTTCCTACGTTGACAAAAAAGCGATCGCGTAGCTAGATTTCCAATAGTAGGTCAACGTCATACACCTTGCAACGCAATCGTCTTATATATATATATAATGTGTATATATACATAGACACACACACGCGCGCGCGCGCGCGCGTTGAATTAGAATCGTGAAAGAAAATTTCGTGTGTGAAAACACGCTATTATTAACATCGCGTTATTTTAATCTCTCCATCGTTTTTTCTGCGAAGTCTATAAATGCACATCTCTTTTTTTTTTACGGACCATACACGTTTCATTTATTTAAGAAACGCGAGAAAGGGAAGAAAAAAAACTATGTCAATGTCATCGGTAACGTGTCCGATGGGACTCGAGTTTTCCCGTGGGAATTACGGACAATATTGAAAATGAGCGTTTAATTACAAATATTGTGCCACACACAATTGCGGCGTATCTCGATCGATTGATTTAATAATCTCTTTCTCTCTCTCTCTCTCTTTCTTTATATATATTTGTAGTCTCTCGCATACGTGAAATTTGGAAAGTTGTGTTTGATCGTGTGCAAATGTTAATCATAAGCAAACAGAGAGAGAGAGGGAGAGAGAGAGAGAGAGAGAGTGCTCCGTCGAAACAGCGGATTTGCGCATCGGACTGTGTGCATTTCACGCGCGCGCGTGGGCCGCCCGATAAAATACTAATATTTCGGCGTTAATTTCATATCTCGAAAATTGTACTTACAGAGAGCAGACGTGTTTGGTTAAAGCGAAATGCATCGCGAAAATTGCGCTCTGCGCGCACACATATATATATATGTATATATACATATATATACATGTGTACGCGCGACGCTTGCGGAAATATATCCGGATACGCAAAATTTGCAATTGAATAAAATTGCAAATAGAGATTCCAATAAAAGTGAAAATTTGACGTGAAAAAGTTGTCAGTTTTAGCACACAAAAAAGGAACAAATTTACGTTTGTTAAAACATTTATTAATATTTTGCATTTGACGTTTATTATAATACTTTTTATATTAATTTTTAATATAAATAACTTTGCGTTCTTTAATGTTTGATAAATTCGCGCGCAAATTGAAAAAAATAACGCTGACGAAGTGACGAAATTAGAAATAAAATCGATTTTACGATTTGATCTCGGTGCTGATGCATTTTTTACGAAAAAAAAGGGAGAATGCACGTGTATTCCGCGTATCGTTAATTTCGCCTCGCAGCAATTAGACAATTAATCCGATACCGGAATCGGGCGCACGATACGAATGCGCCCTTCTCCCGTCACCCCCCCGCAAATGGATTGCATTTGCCGAGGAGATTACACGTGTGCTGCATTTCGAGCTTTCTTCTTCTCTCTCTCTCTCTCTTATTCGTCAAGACACTACCGTGGTCACAACGCGGTCAATCCTTTGATCTCTAATGAATCGTGCGCGGCGTCGTTGCGACGATTGCGTAATACGCTACGAATTATTCCTCATTAGCATATACGCGATTAAAAATTATCACGAAGCCTTCCGGCGCCGAATGCACTAAGCGTGATTACGTCCTCTACAATATATACATATATATATATATATATACAATACGTACACGTTATACATGTAACACGGTGTCACCCACGCGATAGTTTTGTTCCGTGTCTCACGTCGCTCATGTGACACACATATCGCGGCTCGTAATTGCGTTACGTTTATAAAAATGCGAACTATTGTGTATTGTGTGACACGCGTTGTGTCGAATTCGTTCCGAATCCTCGCGTGACGGGGGACGACCTCTCCGATTGTTGATTGGATTTGCGCACGCAATACCGAGAAACAAATAAAAAAAAAAAATATATAAACTATTTCCGAGAAAGAAAAGGTTTAATTCCGGCGCGTGTGTATAAGCGGCGGCGTCGAGAATATAAACACGACGTCTACGTGCACAGGAGACGACGCGACGGGGGTGTGCTTTTCTTATCGGCACACAGTTTACGCATGCGACAAAGTGTCATCGATTTGCTCGCTCGCGTCGCACGCTTGATGACACGGTTCGCGCATCACACGGATACATACATATATATATATATATAGTCTCGTTGAGAGAGACCAATTATACACGCGTGTATATATTTACGCGCGATTGTCATCTACGCGTATTGTCCCGCTCGCGACAGACACGCGCGCGGACCCCGCGCGATTTCTTCAGATCTCGCGCGCGCGCGTGCGCCCGACGTATGTATGTACGGTACAATCTCCACGGAGAAGAGTCGAAATTTAGATCGCAATTTTGATCGCGTATCAAATATATCGACAGACCGACCCTTCTCGAGTTGATGGGTTCGCTTTTCCGATGGAACGGAGCCGAGCAATAAAGCGCGCGACAACTTTGCGCAAAAGTCGAATATATTATACGGAAACTCGCCGCGCGATGAAGTATCACCCGTCGAAGGTCGTCTTTGTGTAACATAACGGGCACCCTCGATTGATCAACCGGATTAAATTGATCTCTGAAAACTGTTTTCCGCGTGTTTGGTTTGCGCGAACACGAGCCCTCGCTCGTGTGTTTGTTGAGAAAACACGTAATTAAAATAATCGAGAATACACAATCGTCGCATTGTAGGCGTTCGTCAAGCGCGTTTTTTTTCCAAGGTTTTCTCAGCATATTTATATATTTGCGTAATATTGAGATCGTGTAAATTTTTCACAATGTAGGGCATTTCGCAGCGCGACACACACGATCGAATCATTTTACTAATGACGTAGTCGATTTATTAATTACTGCGACCGATTCGTGTTTCAGTCGCAGACGATGAGACGCAGGCAGCGTCGCAGGAAATGGCCCCTGCAATTGGGCCTCTTCCTGATGTACGTTCTCGTGCAGTTCGCCACTTCCACCACGTCGCCGAAACCCACGACGACGACAGCGTTGTCTAATTTCAAGATAGAGGAAACGACGATCTTTGAGAAGAACGGAGAGATAATCAAGGAGAGGATAGAAGTTATGAAGAACACGACGTTCGACGAAAAAACGGGTAAAATAAAAGAAGAGGCTGAAGTCACATTAGAAAAGACTTCAGTGTATAACATGACAACGACGCTGCCGCCGAAGGAAAGCCAGAAAGAGAATACAACAGAGAAACCTGTTCCGACATCCGTCCCTGGTAAAAAGGAAAATCAATCGAAGGAAAACGAGACGTCTTCATCGAAGCACAATCGAAGCACCACCACCTCCACCTCCATCACAACTACAGTAAGTGACGAACTTTCATCGTCTAGTGTATATTACGTTGGGACACCGCGTGTATGTACATATTTATCTCACGCCGTGAGATGGACCGTAATGTCTCTCGGGAGGAGAGACGAGATTAGAAATGTTGGATTTTATATCGTATCCAATGTGAAAATCAAAATGCGGCTACTGTGTGTGTGTGTGTGTGACACACGATGCACGTTGCAAGCATTGCGTAACGCACACTTGCGTAGCAGATGCATCAGCTGTCCGTTTTAGCGAGCGATCAACACGATTGATCCTCGTCGTGTGCGATTTCATGAGAATTTTTGCAAAGAATTGTGTTCATGTAGACCTCCAAACCAAATCGTGTAACATATGTATGTGGAACGATTTCTCGTTCGATCTTTGTAATTTTCTCTCGAACTGATTCAGACCAGTCCGACCGCTCAGATGACCACGACGAACTACCCGTACCCGACCTTGAGACCTCGGAGAACGAATTGCACGGCGCCCGCGATAGAACAGTTTCCGCGACCGCTGATGGGTCCCGAGGCTCGGAAACACGGCGGACTCATAATACACATCGTCGTTGCCTTCTACACGTTTCTGGGCCTAGCTATCGTGTGCGACGACTACTTCGTCTCGAGTCTCGACAGAATCTGCGAAGGTGACGTCTCATTACTCGAATCTTCCTCTCGCGGAAACGCGTAAGATAATAAAGTAACGTATTCGTGTCAAGAGAAAGAGAGAAAGAGAGAGAGAGAGGTTGTTGTAACATTACGCGCGGAAATTTCTACGCAAGAAGATTGTGTTTCGCTACACAACGGAACAGACTTTTTTTTTTTCTACGTATCGCACGTTGTTGTTTCTCTGGTTGTGCGTTTTGTTCAGATAAAAACAACCGGACTCGTTGCGAAGACAAAGACTTTTCGACCACTCGATCGTGGCTCGTTTTTTTATCTTTTTTGCAATTATTATTCTAAAAAATCGTTTCTCTTATTTTTTTTCAGAATTAAGACTGTCTCCCGACGTCGCCGGAGCGACTTTCATGGCGGCCGGTTCTTCCGCGCCCGAATTAGCGACGGTGATCATCGGCGTGTTTTTCGCCAAGGATGACATCGGAGTAAGTGTGTAATAATCACAATCGCGTAATCACACGCCTCGATGCCTACGTTAAACAACACCAGAGCGCGAACTATGAGACGCGCGCAGCGAAGTATTGTATTGTTTTTTTTTTTTTTTTTAGCCGCGAACACACGTCAGTGTCGCGTTACGTAAATGCGAGCGAACATTTATTCGCGTTCCCGGCTACGACACTTGAGAGCGAAAAAATAAAAAAAATTCGATAATCAAATCTCTCTTGTTCTGTGCAATTTCAGGTGAGCGGCGTTATCGGTAGCGCCGTGTTCAACATAATGTTCGTTATATCGATCTGCGGCCTGTGCACGTCAACGGCCACAAAGTTGAACTGGTGGCCTCTCTGTCGAGATTGCTTTTTCTACGCTGTCTCGATTCTCGTGATGCTCGGCACTATCTTCAACGATTCCATATCTTGGTAAACCGACGTGACTCCACGAAGACGAAAATTGCGAAAAGAAATGAGAATTAAAGAACGAAATTTTTTCAAAATCTTTCAGGTTGGAGTCACTGTTTATGTTGGTCATGTACGGGGTCTATTGCGTGGCGCTTTCGTTCAACGCTCAGTTGGAACGTTGGGCGAAGTCGTACAACATTCCGTTTTTGCCTAAGGACGACGAGCCCGCCGAAGAGAGCGCCCTGGTGAGCTACAGGTCCTTGCAAGAGGATCGACTATCCTACACCGGTCCCAACTCGCCGGTTAACGAACAAATGAAGAGTCAAGAAGGTAATTTGTCGCTTTCATTGTTTTTTCTTTCGTTATTTCCGCAGCAGTGTCTTGAAGAGCGAAGGTTCTTTGATATTTTTTAGGAAACGGCATTCAAGAAACGACCGAGCAGCAGCAGCAGCAGCAACAACAACCACAACAACAACAACAACAACAGCAGTCGGCACCGAAACGACCCGAGTATTACAAAGCGAAGGAACCCGATCCCAACGAAGTGTCGCCTCTCGTGATGCCGACGGACGGCAACAAATGGACCCTGTTCAGCTGGGGCCTCGTGTACCCCATTCACTACATGTGCCGCGCGACGATGCCGGATTGTCGACAGGAGAAGTGGCGAAGCTGGTATCCCTTCACCTTCTGCATATCGATGATCTGGATCAGCTTCTACAGTTATATAATGGTGTGGATGATCACGATCATAGGTAACGTCGTTGTTCGGATATAATTGATATTAATTGTAACGAGTGTATTTTTGTTCGGGCAAAAACAAAATCAATGATTCCTTGCAGGAAGCACTTTGGGTATTCCCGACACTGTGATGGGCTTGACTTTCGTTGCCGCTGGCGTGAGCGTGCCGGACGCTCTCTCTTCGCTGGCGGTCATAAAGGAAGGCCTAGGTGACATGGCGGTCAGTAACGCTGTGGGCAGCAACGTCTTCGACATTCTGGTGTGTCTCGGCCTCCCGTGGTTCATACAAACCGCCATGATCCACCCCGGCTCGCACGTGAACGTTACCAGCAGAGGTGCGCGAAGCGTTTTGTATCGCATTTTTTAATGATGTAAAAGCCAAAACTGTCACACATCTCGTACATATGTAATATATGCGACGCGTAAGATGCAAACTTACTATCTCCTTCAGGTCTGACGTATTCGACCGTTTCTTTGTTGTCGACGGTGATATTCCTGGTGGTAGCGACGCATCTAAACGGCTGGAAACTGGACCGACAATACGGCCTGATACTGATGGTCTGGTACTTGATATTCATCGTGTTCGCGTCGCTGTACGAGCTCAACATCTTCGGCGAGATGAATCCCCCAGTATGCCCCAGCCAGTTCTAATGCGAAAGAGATCGCCTCGCTCGTTTCCGACCTTTTGCTTTGCTCAAAGAAATCGCGATCCCGCAGCGTTCGCGGCGTGGACGCCGCTGTCACGCTCGGCGACGATGATTTTTCGCCGGGCAACGACGCCGGCGTGCGCGCGCGCGCGCGCATAGTGAGACGAAACGCTCATCGACTTCGCGAACGTCCCTTCTCCTTTCTTACTCGAGGAAGACAGCGAAGAGAATAGAAGATATTATAGAAACTAGCTTCGCTGTTGGAAGTGCTATTTTTAGCTTGTTACGAAATCGAAACGGCCGTTTGAGATATATATTATATGTATAGGTAAGAGCTAAAACGGCTGTAATCGTTGAACTTTTTTTTCTTTCTCGAACTGTTGTAGAGAAATTCAGACAATATTTGCGCGGGGGAGGGGGAGAAGGGGGGAGTACACAGGCATTGTGGGCACCCGAGTGGTGCTGTCGAAAGTGTGTGACGAGTAATTTTGCTTGCTTCCGTTCGATCGCAAATCCTACGACGGAGTTTATACGAACGTGTTTTTTCCACACAATTGAACGAAATTACGGGAATTACGGGAATGCTGCTACGCGCCACGAATTTCTTTCGAGCAACGTGTAATCGCGCGAATCGTCTTCGAATAAAGAGAGAAAGAGAGAGACAGAGAGAGAGAGAAAAAACAAATAGAGAGAGACAATACAAATTACCAGTATTTAAGTATAATTTAAATACTATTTAAAAAACGCGCGCGCGAGAGAGAGAGAAAGAGAGAGAGAGAGAGAGAGCGTATTGGCAATTGTTATCGGCGATTCTTTGCTGAAATTATAAAAGCTGAATTCGTTGAAATTGATTGTTGCGAAGAGTTTCGACCTTCTATTGTGTTTCTATTAAACTCATTAATCACGTACGCGGCGCGAAACGAACACAGACGCGGAAGAAATAACATATATATGTATAATTCATCGCGCGTACATCGTGATACATTTTTTATATACGTCGCAAATGCCTGAGTACCGTTCGAAGGGAATGCGTTTTGACAATTGATCGTTTTATATTCTCTAATCTTAGACTAAAGAGATGCACACATACATGTGTATAGATGCGGCTTGTTTAAAAGTAGAAAAGATAGAAGAGGAAAAAGCGTTGTGTTTGTGCGGCCGAACGTCGAGACTCGAACCCCCCCGGTCGCATGCGTGTGCGCGAAACTGAAGACTTTTGACGGGAGATGTGTTTTTAGGGAAAAAAAAAGTGAGATATATATATACATATATAGTCAACGTGTGTACACACAAGAACAAAAAAAAAAAAAATTTTCCTTTGATACATATTGTCAACGCAAACGGGGAATTCCTATCCGACGCAATGTTTCGGAATATATTTGTATTTTTTTATATATATACATATACATATATATATATATATATATATATGTATATTTTCCTTATATCACGTGTGATATAGCGCCTGTTGCGTAGATTACATATGTATTCGCCATCGAAATATGAGGGAACATTTTTTCGCGGGCGCGAGAGATGATGATTTCGTTTTAAGAGAAAAAAAACGCTGCCGCGCGGACTCTCGAGCGCAATCCCTTCGGCATCGTTCGTGAGACAGAGAAAGAGAGAGAGAAAGAGAGAGAGAGAGAGAGAAAGTGAAACTTCGCGAGATCAAAGGATCGATCCCTCGTGAGCGCGAGCATGAAGGAAAAAGAAAAAATTTGTTTTTCTCGCGTGCGTACACGCGCATCTTGTTTTCCAAGACAAAAAAAAAAAAACAACAGAAACACCAACAAACGGAAAAGAACACACCTCGAAAGATCCGCGCGAGAAGAATTCGCGAGAGAACGAAGCGAAGCAAGCGAAATCTCGTTTTCTTTTCGCAAGAGAGACGAGAAGAGGAAGGAGAAAGGGTCGGGATGTTTTTTTTTTTTTTCTTTTTTTTTTTTCCATACAAGTGGGGCGAACTAAGCGCTGAAAGAGACAATAATTAACGCAGCCTTATCCGATGAAAGTATCTACAAATCACACAACACTACACAAAATACTGCGCGTTCCTTGAGATCAATTCTCAAATCGGATCGCTTGAAATCGCGAGAAAACAACAAACAATCGGGAGATGAGAACGGGTGTGTGAAAGAAGCTCCGCTTCCGAGATCCTTTGATCTTTCGAGCGCGCGATGTCGTCGACGAAACGAGTACGGCAAAATTCTCGCAGATATCTCAAGAGAGATCGCGTGTCGTGACACGCGGATGAGAGACTTTGGTGTCTACGATCTCTACATCCTTCACTTTTAAATTAAATTAAATTAATCACATTTTACACAAAGAGCTCTCTAGATTTTGAACAACGTAAACAACAACAACAAAAAACAATAAGATCTTAATAGTTATCTTTTTTTTTTATCCTGCGAGTGTTTCGTCGATGCAATATTCGTTCGGCTGTATGTGTTGTTTCGACATGTCGGTCAGTTCGTTATAAAAAAAAAAAAGAAAAAAAAATCGCGAACGATCCGTAAGAGATCGCAAGGATCGTGCAGACGCTTTAGTGTGATTATTATTATAATAAATCTAGCGTACATATATATATATATTATATTATACACATTCGTATATGACGTAATACTAACGAGAAGGCTTAGATCGTATGACTTATTGAACGTTCGACGTGTTTGTTCACTATGTTTACCTGTTATATTATTGTTAGGGCGTTAGAGAGACAAACTAATGAGAAAAATATTATTACGTGCAGTATATATAAATTATATACACACACATATATATATATATATAATGCAGCATCGCGATGCGCTCGACACAACGAAAAAAAAAAACAAAAAAAAAAACAAAAAAAGACATAGCTGGCAATTATCGAATTATTTTTGAATTATCTCTCGTTTTGCCGGGAACGAAATGAGCAAAACACATTCCCGTGTTATCGAGCGCATCGATGCGCGCGGCTTCCAGATTTTAGGAAGCGCCGATCAAATAGCAAAAAAAAAAAAAAAAAAAAAAGGCGCCTTAGATGATCTTTCATCCAGCGGACCAGTCTCGCGCTATCAATCTCGCGGAAACGAAACCTCACGTCCGCGGGATCGGTCGCGCGTACAACTCGTGGGAGAGATTGCGCTCTCCCACGCGTTCACATGCGGAAGAGAAGCGGAAGAGAGAAAAAAAAAAAAATATCGTCACAGGAGGATCACAACATTTCGGCCATTCGATCTTTACGGTTTTCTCGATCTTTTCGCGCGCGCGCACACACATATACACACACGAACACACAGACACACACGTACAAAAGTATCGGAAAAAACTTCAGTCGACACCAAATTGATTCTTCGTTAGATTTTCTGAGGATTAGCGGAGAGAAAACAAATTAACTATAACACAAGATTGAGCTCGAAATTCTCCGCTCCTGGTGGCGCAAATTACGGGTCCGCGTCTCGAGCATCAACGAAACGGAAGGAAAAAGTTTTTTTGACTTCGTTAGCAGAGAAGTCCGCACCTAACGTTCTATAATTTCTCGCAACTTTCTTTTATACCGTAATGTAATAGCTATCGCGTTTGAGCGTCGACGATTCTTCGGTGATCAAAGGTGTCATTAGTGTCAATTGACCTGCGGCAATTATTAGCGGTAGTAGTATAGAAAAAAAAGAAACGCGGTTTTAAGAGGAGGAGGAGGAGGAGGAGGAGGATAAAAGAGACGCGTCTCCGCGGGACGCGACCGAACATCGATCAATTCGAGGGTGTCCTTAATAGCGTGTAAATCGAAGTCAATAATGTCTTATATAGAGACGTCTCTCTCTCTTTATAATTGTAATTCCTTGAAAAAAAAAAAAAATAATAATAATAATCGCCCGTCCTTTTACTACAATAATCCCGTTGCATTGGCCGGTGGTGGCCGAAGGATCGCGCGTGACAACCGCGCTCTCTGATAAAAAAAAAAAAAAAAAATCTCTCGCAAAAACACACACTCTAACACACACGCGCGGAAAACAAAAATTTGCTATTACACGAGAACAGCGAGAAGAACCGACCGGATCTCTACTGTGTTTGGAAAAATGTTTTTTGTTGGCAAGACAAAACACATTCGGTCAAGCGCAAATTTTTTTCCGCGTAGTAACTCGTCCTCTTGCTGCTTCCAGAGCGAAACTTTTCCGTGCACACATACACACATACACGCACGCTACACACGTATTGAGTACTCGTGTACAAAACGCAGCAGTCGAAGAATATTAACGATAATAAAACGAGAATAAAAAACAATAATATTACCGATAAATTATGTAATAATTACAGTTACCGATTTAACGCGATTGTGTGAGATGTGTCAAGAGAGTAGAACGCAAGACGCGTACGTCGGTGTTAGCGGAAAGAAAGGATCAGAACGCAAAAAAAAAAAAAAAAACCTTGTTGTTAATCTACTGATTATATAAGCGTAGATTTTATATACCACAATATATAGATACGTATATATATATATTGTGTAGTTAGATTACAATTCCAACAGATGTTTACTTGATTTGTTTGTATAATTAAGTTCCGTGTCTCCTGTCTACCTGCAGTATTATCCCAGTCTTCGTCGCATACGTCGAATACGTGTACCTGTAATAATTAAAAAAAAAAAAAAAAAAAAAAAATCGCGAGGAGAGAGCCCCGTAACGTTTCGTTTTTGGTGCACCAGAGATACAAATTTTTACGCTCTTGTTTTTTTTTTTGTTTCGTTGACGACGGAACGACAACCACAGCTTGGAAAGTATCGCATAATATATACATATATAAAAAAAAATATATAAATAAATATGCAACATATACAAGATATATTATATATATATATATATAAGACACACACTGTATACAATAGCATGTACAACGTATAAGTAGATTACACATTATACAACGAATACAACGGCTGCCGCTGAGAGATACAATAGCCACGTGCGCTCGTTCTTTGATACATCGAGTTCCTTTTTTTTTTTTTT